>NW_015122997.1:0-747 GCF_001443285.1 Poecilia latipinna
GACATGCGCAGTGGTTTCCTCTGAGCGGGAGAAGATGTCTGTCTGATCGTCAGTTATATAATAGTGCTGCATAAATCATAAGATATGGCGACATGTAAAACCAGCAGCGCTTCGCTTTCACAGACGGTGAGGACTTTGTCCAACTTTTAGCGTCACTTGGAAGGAAAGCTTAAAGAAAGGTAAGCTATGTGGACCTAATGTTAGCAAAGCTAGCTTTACAGAGACACATGTTGCATCTGCGATGAAAAAAAAGTTGTCACTCATGCGCCGAATTATTGTGTGGAGGTGTTGACTGAGGTGTCGCATATGGGACAACGCTGTGACCAAAGTCTGCATTGATATGACATTCAGGAACGATCCGATTCTTCTGGACGGATCTTTACTGACTAAATTTATTTCAGCTCTAAGTATTTAATATCTAGGTGTTTTATGGGAATGTGGATCTTTCAGATCAATTTGAGAAGCAATTTTGATAAGTACACTTAATTTTATTGTGTCATGTAGCGCAGGGCGCTGGTCTTGGTCTCAGGTTCGGTGGTCTTGACTACAACTCTGCTACGTGGCTCCTCGGTTGCATGTCCTGCCCACCCACCTTCTTTCCATCCCCTTTCTGTTGGATTTCTTTAAAAATAAAAGCCACTAGTGGCAAAAAAAGTGAAGTTCATGCTATGTTAGGACAGGAGACAAGATAGAATCACATATCTAAGTCTAAACTATGTTACAGAGAGTAAACATCATAAAAACATG
>NW_015122998.1:0-747 GCF_001443285.1 Poecilia latipinna
ACGCTTCTCGACCGCCCTGCTCCTTAGGGGGTTAAAAAAAAGACGCGCACATTGCGCAAAACTCTGAAACAGGAGAAGCGGGACATAAAACGGAGCAACGAACTAGATGTGAATTATGGCATAAAAACAGAGAATCTGATGCTGAACAGTGAAAAATCAACACATGATGTGAAACACATGACGATTAGGCGGCGCAGCAGGTGATGAGTGAAGATTACTGATGGTGAGCGTCAATAAATTATAAAATAAATCTAGTAACAGGAAAGAAACTAAAGTGGACATAGCAATAAACCAAGAGAGGATAATAGTAATCAAAGGAAACTAAATGGAAATGAATGAAGAAGAAAATGCAAGAATAAACTAAGAAACTAAGGTAAATACAGAGGAATAAACTGGTATGGCAAGACCTTTTGAGCAATACTTAATACAGAGGACCGTATGGCAAGAATAAACAGACACTATTTCCAGATAAAAAGTAAAATAATATAGTTGAAATGTCATGGGTTTGTTGAGACCACATCTAGTACTGAGAATAAATATATCTTACAGACCATAACAGTAAAAACTTATCACTTATTTGATTTGATATATTTATTTCTTCAATATTATTTTTCATGTCAGTGTTAATGTCATGGTGGTGTTCAGTGACTCCATGACACTTTCAATTTGACTCATTAGGATTTGATAAAGAACCAGATTTGTTCTTTGTAATTTCTGTCCAGTAAAACTATTAATCTATAATCAATA
>NW_015122999.1:0-747 GCF_001443285.1 Poecilia latipinna
GTCAACATTGCAGCCAGTGGGCTGAAGGAAATACTATGAGAGGCCCCATAGGCCAAAACCTACAAACCCTCTTACACGTACTATCAAACCCTCTCACATTCGCTATCAAACCCTCTTACACGTACTATCAAACCTTCTCACATTCGCTATCAAACCCTCTCGCATTCACAGTCAAACCCTCTTGCACGTACTGCAACGGAAGTTATCTTAAAATTTCAGTTTCTGATTGGACCCCTGGCAGGCTTTTCAAAATAAAAGCGGACCTCCGGTTTATATTTGATTCATGTTTTTCTCCTGCGGCTTTAAAAATGTAAAACTTTGTGTTAATTGATTTGCTAAAAAAATTATTGTGTGGGCAAAAAATCCTGTAAAGCACATATGTGCAACCTCGGTTAAAATTGGTCTTATAGGTGTCCCTGTGTCATCCTGAAGTGAGAGAAGTACCTGGTAAGGTATTGTTAATGTAATCTGAAAGATTTGTTAAATGTCAAATGTCAGCAATTTTGACTGAGGTAGCACATATGTTGTGGTTTACAGAATTTTTTGCCAACATAATATGTTTTAATTTATTTTCAGATACATGATTTCCTTTAGTGCTATGGCAACAGATTCAATATCTGTGTCATTCCCTAGACCTTTCAAAATAAAACTAAATCAATCGTCCTAACTAAATTTTATAAAATACAAATAAACCATCTTACAAATAACTTAAATATTTCCTATTTATGGCTCTAACATTTAGCAAAT
>NW_015123000.1:0-747 GCF_001443285.1 Poecilia latipinna
GTCGGTTTCCAAAATAAAAGCGCGATGAGCCGTGCTGTGTCATGGGTTGTTGTCCATTTGGTCGCATCAGAGGATATTTGTCTTTAGTGGCCAAATAAAATGAACATTGACCAACATATTCGATGTGTATTGATGGCACTCATCAAAATGTAATGTTTGTTACTGGTTTTCTCAATTGTAGATTATGTTGTATATTTTTGTGATTTTATGATGTAAATCTCTTTGAACTGCATTGTTGCTGAAACGTGCTACACAAATAAACTTGATTGTCTGAAATGGAGCCAGCAAGAGGAAAATCTAACATCTGGGAATACTTTGAGATTATCCTCACAGTAAAATTCTTCTTAGATAACAATAATTAACCCTCAACGTCCCAATTTCTCACCTTCTGCAAAGTTCCACTATTATTTGTAGTCTGATTGACAAAGATATATCAGTCTTGCACAGCAGAAACAGATTTAAACTTGTTGCAGAACTAAAATTCAACATGTAGCCAAATATAAGAGATCAGAGCCAATTAGAAATCCAAGAAAAAGTGAACGCCCCAACAGACACTGCACTCTCAAGACATTAAAACATCAATTGTCTTTATTGTCAAATCCATCTATGACATAAAAGAAAACCCAACACAACCACTAATGTTCAACATAAACCAGGATTAGATTGGTTACAAATAATTGTAATAATTAAAACATATGACAATTAAATATGGTTTCATTGATTATCCTGTTACTAAACATGAGTTTG
>NW_015123001.1:0-747 GCF_001443285.1 Poecilia latipinna
TCCTTTTTTGAGAAAAACTTTTTCCACAGCTCCCACATGAAAACGGCTTTTCACCAGTGTGAATCACCATGTGCCGAGTTAAAAGCCTTTTTTGACAAAAACTTTTTGCACAGCTCCCACATGAAAACGGCTTTTCACCAGTGTGAATCATCATGTGCCGAGTTAAATTCTGTTTTTGACTAAAACTTTCTCCACAGCTCCCACATGAAAACGGCTTTTCACCAGTGTGAATCTTCATGTGTTGAGTAAATAGCGATTTTTGACTAAAACTTTTTCCACAGTTCTCACATGAAAACGGCTTTTCACCAGTGTGAATCCTCATGTGCTTGGTTAAATCCGGTTTTCGACCAAAACTTTTTCCACAGTTCCCACATGAAAACGGTTTTTCACCAGTGTGACTCCGCATGTGAACATCAAAAACAGATTTGAAAGGGAAACGTTTTTCACAGATGACACATGAGAAAGTCTTGCATCTTTCCTGATTCTGGTTCTCAGCTTCAGCAGCTTCCTGGAAGATGTCTTGGTTCCTGTTTGGTTCTGATTCAGTTTGGTTTGTTTGTTCATCAACAGGAACCACCATGCAGGTATCAGTCTCCTGTTTTAACTCGATCTGTTCTTCACCCTGACTGCAGTAAACTTCTTTCTCTTCCACTTTTATCTGATGATCTTCTGGCTCTTCTTGTTCTTGTTTCACCTGCAGAGGTTCAAACTCCTCCTGGTCCAGAGTGGATCTTCTCTCCTGGTTAT
>NW_015123002.1:0-747 GCF_001443285.1 Poecilia latipinna
AGTGCTCCCGAGTTTCCTAGTACTCCCCTGAGTGTCCTAGTGCTCTCTTTGAGTCTCCTAGTTCTCTGAGTTTTGTAGTGCTCCCCCTGAGTTTCCCAGTGGTCCCTCTGAGTTTCCCAGTGGTCCCTCTGAGTTTCCCAGTGCTCCCACTGAGTCTCCTAGCACTCCCTCTGATTTTCCACCTCCCAGTGCTCTCTCAGAGAAAACCATCACTCATCTCCTACCTGGGTCTGCTGCGTTCTCTCTCACCACCATCACCCGGATTTCATGACAGACACTCTTTAAACTAAATGCATAGGTTTTTCTCCAGGTGCTCCGGTTTTTCCTTTAGGAAAAAAAGTGATTAGATTAATTAATCTCTTAATCTTACCTCTGTGTCTCACTCACTGACTGTTCACAAAGGATATGAACTTATCTATTTCAGATTCTTAATGTTTTTGTTTTTTTAGCACACACGACTTAAATGGCCTCATACAATGTCTTCCAGCCCTAGTGTTTATTTATTTTCTGTCTCATTACAATGTCCTCCAGCCTTCCATTTCTATTTGAAATAGGCTTCTTCAGGACGCCATTAACTAAACAAAAAAAAAAGTGTGATTATATCACCAAGCTGAACACAGCAACTGCATTTAATCATATTTTCAATTTTACTGTTCTTGTGGAAAATACAGTGGTGAAAATAGAAAAAATAATGTCCAATCAATCAACAAATCAAATTTTATTTGTATAGCACATTTCAGCAGCAAG
>NW_015123003.1:0-747 GCF_001443285.1 Poecilia latipinna
GGTGTGACTTATCCAGAATCACATCTGGCTTTTATTTACAATGTGTTATGATTCATGTCCTGTCCATGCTGTGTTAAGCACTCATTCAGTTCACCTGCCACGCCTGATTGCTTACCTGTTCCACCTGGGCCTTGCCCTATTTAAACACCCCTCAGCCTCTGCTTCCTTGCCAGATTATCGACAGCCACGAGCCAGTAGTGATCCAGCGTTTCATTCCAAGCCTTCAAGTGTTTCTTCGACCCTCCTTCTGACCACGGATTTTCCCCTCCTGCCAAGCCCCTCACGGATCCCTTCTATTCTGGATTTCTGGACCCTGACCCAAGCTCTGCCTCTTGACCACCGATTACTGCCTGCCCCTCAAAGCTAAGTTTGCTCTCTCTGTCCTCCTGTGTATGACCTCAGCCTGTTTATCGACAAAGTCCCTGGGTGTTGCATTTTGGATCTCCCCGTGGAGATCTTCATTGCCTCCACAGAACCCTGTTCCATTGGTTTCCTGCATCTCCCTGTCATCGGACCCTCTGTTCCTCTGCTCCGCCCGTCCATTGCTCTACAGGTCAGTTAAGCTGAACATTTCTCAGATACCCCTCCTTTATCCGTGCATCACCAGTCTTCTCCCCTCTCTCCTCAGTGCTGTGTTGATGACCTCTCCCTGTGCAGTAACCAGTATAAGAAAAAATAAACTTTTTTCCTTTTTGTATACTCCTGTGTGTGGTTGAATTTCCGGGTCCCCTCTGAGTGTCCTTACAG
>NW_015123004.1:0-746 GCF_001443285.1 Poecilia latipinna
TTTAGTTTCTGAGGTTGAGCTGGAATCAGGTTCCTCTGATTCTCTGAACTCATGATGGGAACCAGCTTTCTGCTTCACAGGACACTTACTGGACCTGGACCACTGGTCTGACTGGTTCTGGTTTCTTTCTCAGGCTGACTGAAGTCCAGAAGATGGAAGATCTGGATCTAAAGAAGGTCAGAGCAAAACCTCCAGGATCCATCAGTCCGTCTGTGAGGAGTGACTGGTCCAAAGATGAAAATCCACTCTTCAGTACTGAACCTGGACCCTCAGACAGAAAGTAAGAAACCAGTTTCTAACTGGTTCATGTGAATCTATAGAGATAAAATATAAATGATATTAACTGGTTGATCTTCAGTGTTTGAATAAAAAGTAACGGAATTTTTATTTTAAATTAACTTATAGCTAAATAAACTTGAAGGATGTTGGTCAGTAAATCAGAGTTTGAATGAATCAATGATGAAAATGTTGCATGAAAACAAAAACGACTAATGTGAAAAGCAACGACTCAGTTTGTATACGGGGAACTCTGGGACCAGTTGATCGAGGTAGGTTGATGACCTGGCCACGCCCACTGAGTCTCAGCAGCTCCAAACAGAAAGGTCAAAGGTCAAAGCAGCTCTGGGCTGGTCTGCTGGTTCTGAGGTTCTGCTTTCTGGTCGGTTCTTGGGTTCTGGTCTTTAATGACCCACATCAGCTCCTCAGGCCAGATGAACAGCTTTAGTTCCGATATCAGGGACCAGATC
>NW_015123005.1:0-746 GCF_001443285.1 Poecilia latipinna
GTCTTTTTTTCTTTTCTTTTTCTTTTTTACCCCCTAAGGTGCAGGGCGGTCGGGAAACATATCGATGGGGAAAAGGCAGACTGACATAAACCTTTTAAAACAACTGAAACATTTTCGGTATTCTGATTATTGAAATTTAAAAGTGCTGTGGTTCCGTTGTTCTATCACCCCCGTTTCATACTGGACCACTTACAGCTCAGGTGTTAACGCTATAAAATGAACGCTCTCTATCGTGGTGTCACCATGGAGGGATTTCTTTATTTCTTTATTTAAATGGGTTCATTTTTCAGAGGGATACAAAGTGAGGGCATCATGATTTTAGTAATTACATGTTTATAAGAGCGATTTTCTGTTGTCCTTCCATGGAAGCGGGCAACTTTCAAACTGAAATAAAACACTTTTTAATATAAGTTGCTGCTTTGACATTATCACAGAACTGCCAAAACATATGTACAAAAATACCAGACAAAGTGAATCACAGCAACGTCATCAGTCGGTGTAACGCTGAACTGATGCGGTGAAGCTACTAGTGGCAGGAGAGGAGCTGCGCCAAGAAGCTACAAACACTGAAGAGGAGGAGAAGGAGAAGAAGAAGAAGAAGAAGAAGAAGAAGAAGAAGAAGAAGAAGAAGAAGAGCTGCCATCGATACAGTTGCAGCCAGGCATGATTTAATGTTACACAATACTTAAATCTAATTTTCTAGTTTTTGTAGTCGATTTAATTGCTTTCAGAATAGTACCAATAAA
>NW_015123006.1:0-746 GCF_001443285.1 Poecilia latipinna
CTTGTGATGGCCAAATCCATGGCCACACTCTGAAGGCAGAAGTCGGTAACTCTTATGCACAATTTAGTTTTCATAATTTATTTTTTTCATTCAAATACAACACTTTAGTTTCAGTAAAACATTTATTAGTTGATTTGGATACATTTGTTCTTTATGTTAGCGCGCACATTTAGTTAACGTGTATTTATATCAACTTTAAAGTTTGCAACTAACTTTGTTTTTGCCGGTACTTACCTGCCTTGGAGTGGCCAGACAAAAGATGGATGCCAGGGCTCAGCAGGCTTAAATGCTGATTGGACTGCACCACTAGTTCCTGCTGGCAGGGGAAATTTGTAGTTTCTTTATTTAGATAAGTTTTGTATTTAAGTAAATACTAGTATTTAAATTTTAATATTTTTGATTTTCATTTTTTGGGTTTTAGTTTAGCCAAACTCAGCTGTGCTGTTAGTTGTTTGTGTTATTTGTAATTGTATTCCGTTTAGTTACCCCTATTGTGTCTTAATTGGTCTGATCAGCCAGTATATAAACCCTTGTGTGTCGTTTGTTTGTTAGGTCAGTTATGTTTGTTTGTGCAGCCAGTTTGTTTACATTTTTGCCTGAGTTCAGTTTTGTTTCTTTGACCTCTTTTATGAGCTCAGTTTATTCTTTGTCATTTATAATCTTTGGGTTAAAATAATAAAAAAAAAAAACTATTTTTCTAATTAATATCCTGTGACTCCTTCTGTTTTTAACTCGGTCCATCACAA
>NW_015123007.1:0-745 GCF_001443285.1 Poecilia latipinna
GCAGCGGTCGGGAAACGTATCGATGGGGAAAAGGCAGACTGACATAAACCTTTTAAAACAACGGAAACAATTTCTGATTCTGATTATTGAAATTTAAAAGTGCTGTGTTGTTCTATCACCAGTTTCACACCGGACCTTACAGCTCCGGTGTTAAAATGAACGCTCTCTATTGTGGTGTCACCAGGGAGAGATTTCTTTATTTAAATGGGTTCATTTTTCAGAGGGATACAAAGTCAGGGTATCGTGATTTTAGTTTATAAGAATGATTTTCTGTTGTCCTTCCATGGAAGCGGGCAGCTTTCAAACGGAAATGAAACACTTTTTAATATAAGTTTCTGCTTTGACATGATCACAGAACTGCCAAAACATATGCACAAAAATGCCAGACAAAGTGAATCACAGCAACGTCATCAGCCGGTGAGACGCTGAACTGATGCGGTGAAGCTACTAGTAGCAGGAGCGGAGCTGCGCCAAAAGCTAACAGACACTGAGGAGAAGGAGAAGGAGAGCTGCCATCGATACCGTTGCAGCCAAGCATGATTTAATGTTACACAATACTGTTTTAACAAGTTGCTCAGAGTCTAAACTGGCATTGTTGTGCATTTAAGGTGTAAAGTTTACCTTCGACCAAACGCCCCCCAAAGGCATCCCAGCGCCCCCCTTTTGTAAAAATGTCCGCCAGCGCCCCCTGCCGTCCTCTGAACGCCCCCTGGGGGGCGGTACCGCCCACGTTGAGAACCGCTAC
>NW_015123008.1:0-745 GCF_001443285.1 Poecilia latipinna
TGTTGGGTACCAGGTTGTGGGGATGGTTTTGTTTTCCTTTTCAGCATCACCTACTATCCAGAAGAGGGCGCCAGTGGTTCGGGTTTTGTCAGGAGGGCGTGCTGGCAGGTTCAACAGGACGCACCTGATGGATATTACCATCTCCCAGGAGGAGTATATAAGCAGCGGGTTGCCAGCACTTCTCTCCCAGAGTGTTGCCTTTAGTGGGCACATCAGGTCCCTGTGTTACATTCAGAGTAGTCTCAAGGTTTCTTCGTGTTTTCTTTACTAGTCTCTTGTCGCTCTTTTCAGGACGCCTACTAGTGACTCTGGAAAAGGTTTCCCAAGTCTTCTGGCCTTGGACTACCTTCTTTGAAGACCCCTCTCTAGCTGGGAGCCCGCTCTGCTCTGCTGTTCCTCGGTGCCTCCACTCAGATCTAATTGTCCGCCCTCCAACGCCGTCGCCCTTCCTACGCCCTCTTCTCTAACACCACTACTTGGAACCCACTTCCCTCCGCAGATTCTAAGCCTTATACTACAAGTAAGCACCTAACTATATTCCAGGAGTTTTGTCATTTTCCACCGTCATTCAACTCACCATCTCTCTCCCTTGCTTGCAGCCGCTCCAGAATTCCTGGTCATTGTCATCCTTTAAGTTGCTCTGCCAAATCACTTGTACATATTGTAAATAAACTATTGAATTTACTCCTCTTCTCCGTGAGTGTTTCTGCATGTGGGCTCGAAACATTAAACCCACCATGACAGT
>NW_015123009.1:0-745 GCF_001443285.1 Poecilia latipinna
TGACAAGTAAATTTTATGAAACAGATCACACTTTAATATTTGTTGTATTTAACATATTTCGGGTAAGTGAACATGTAATGAAATAGATCCTGTCCTAGAATGTTATGCAATTGAACATTACAGGTAGCAAGTGATGATCATCTGAGGTAATACATTTTATGAATATGTTTTAAAAAATATTTTTTAAAATAAAATACAAAATTTTGACTACAGAAATAGCTAAAAATATATAAAAAGTGTTAAAATGTAATAAAAGTGAGTGTGCCTCATCTATACAGTCTAGTAGAATAATTTCACACGTATTGAGTTAATGGGACACGATTTGGAAGCTTGAAGACAACATTTAATATTAAAATTATTTAAATTATTGAATATGACTTAAAATTTTAATAGAGGTTAGTGTGCCTCCTATAATAGCATGAATGACCACTTTATTGTATCAGTTGGTCACAAGACAGAGCATTTATTTACAGGAGTGTTCGGAAATTGACATTCCCCATGTGAAACTCCGAGCGCTTGAGGAGGGACTAGTAAAGAACAGCTGGCCGAAATTAGCGTTCATAAATCGGATCAGCCTTGAGCTGAACGTCCCTTACTCCGCGGAGCTCCGTTTATCCAGTATCCAACTTGAAAACAGCTTCACTGCGGTCGGTAACGCAATGAAAACACCGGTGTTCTGACTAGTTTGGTTTGGTCTGTGGACACCAAAAATGGCGCCGAGCGACTAAACGTCATACGCTGTGAC
>NW_015123010.1:0-369 GCF_001443285.1 Poecilia latipinna
GCAGCTCCATATGAGCAGGCAGTCGAGTCCCCAGAAAGCTTCCCTGTTTCTAGGAACCATTTCATCCAGAGTTGGTCAACTTTCTCTGTCAGACGCTGAACCTTCAGTCTGAGCATGTGCAGAACCTCTCCTAACACACCTGGTCCAGATTCATGTGCTGCAGTCTTTGCTGGTTCTGATGTCTGGACCAGAAATCTCATGTCCAGAAGAACCTGCAGCCTGTTGAGCTCAGAGAAAAACTCAGTGGTCTGGATTTTTTCAGACGAAGCTGAAGTTGGTTTGTGATTCAGGAAATGGATAAAGGGCGATTCCACCTAATTATTCACTACAACCAGCATCTTTAATCTGCTCTAGTTAAACATTAAAACA
>NW_015123010.1:6685-7430 GCF_001443285.1 Poecilia latipinna
ATGCGCAGTCCGCTGCACAACCAATGCAGCACCGCTGCGAAGAATTAAACTTAACTCGCCCTGCAGTTTTAACAAATGGAGGTGAAGATGTTACCCTCCCGCACCCAGAAGGAGAGCGATGCTCAGAAGGAGTGGCAGACGTAACCTCTGTCGTTTTGGAGAAGCGAAACCATGCACAAAATAAAAATAAAAAATCCTGGTAAAAACGCACACCCGAACTGCGCACAGGGTTAAAAAAAAAAGAAAAAAAATCTCGCAGAGTTCATTTGTTCGGTTTGGTTCAGACAGATCCACCTGTCAATGACCCAGCGCAGATTTCTCTGCAGATGCAACCAGGAAGAATTTGTGAAGCTGTGCGTTCAGACCGCAGCAGGTGAATTAATGGTAATTTAAGTGGAGTCGCTTAATTTCATTTGTTATAAGTTATTGGAGCCAGTCAGTGGTTTGTGTCACTATGGAGAAAAAGTTAGATCCATTTATCTGCTTTATGTGTGATGGGAAATATACAATATATAGTTACACTGCTTACGATACAGGCTGGTATCGCGCCTGATGTAAATCTTATTTATGTCATCACATGGACTTATATAAAGTTTTATACATTTTTTTTTCATATATTTATTATTGTTTTTCTTCTTTAGGTTGGCTTAGAATGATTCCAAATAATGTACAGGAATGACCTGGTGCTGTTACATGTCAATCATCAGGGGAGGCCACTGGGGGGGCCAATCAGATGACAGGTGGG
>NW_015123011.1:0-745 GCF_001443285.1 Poecilia latipinna
AAAAGGAGATTGTAGATCTAACAGTATAGTGTAGATCTCTTTAATTACCCCCCTCTTATGAATGTTTATACCTATGATTTTATCCAGAGCTGTTTCCTCAGGTAATTCAGGAAATAAGGGATATCTATTCTTCACAAAATGCCGCAGTTGCAAATAGCGGAAAAAATGTGTACGTACGCAGAATATTAAACTGTTCCATGAGTTGTGTAAACAATGCAAATGTCTCATCAATGGAAAGGTGTTTAACTTTACTTAATCCATTTCTTTTCCAAATTTTAAAGGCAGAATCAGACATAGAAGGTGGGAACATATGATTTGAGCAGATAGGAGTTTTAATTGACATAGAATGTAGCCCAGATTTTTTCCTACACTGCACCCAGGTCCTCAGGGAGTTATACAACAGAGGGTTGCATTTATAGGTATATAATTCTAAAGGGAGAGCGGAGGTCAGCAAAGCAGGTAGGCTAGTCTGGCCACAATTAGACGACTCAATGTGAAGCCAAGAAGGAGTATCTGTAGAAAAGTCACTGATCCAATGTAGCATGTTTCGTATATTTGCTGCCCAGTAATAAGACTGGAAATTTGGCAAAGCCAATCCACCCACAGGCCGAGGTCTCTGCATAAAATCTTTACATATTCTGGGGGACTTACTACTCCAAATAAAAGCAGAAACATGTTTATCTAGTGTCAAAGTATTTCTTTGGGATATAACATGGAATGCACTGAAATAAATAAAGGAACTTGG
>NW_015123012.1:0-745 GCF_001443285.1 Poecilia latipinna
GGAACACTATCTGATGGAGACATTTCACCCATCAGATAGCGTTCCCCCACTTTAAAACAGGGGGAACGGTATCTGATGGGAGATTTATGGCCATCAGATAGCGTTCCCCCACTGTAAAACAGGGAAAACGGTATCTGATGGGTGAAATATGGCCATCAGATACCGTTCCCCCACTTTAAAACAGGGGAAACGGTATCTGATGGGTGAAATATGGCCATCAGATAGCGTTCCCCCACTTTAAGACAGAGGAAACGGTATCTGAAGGGAGATTTATGGTCATCAGATAGCGTTCCCCCACTTTAAGACAGAGGAAACGGTATCTGATGGGAGATTTATGGCCATCAGATAGCGTTCCCCCACTGTAAAACAGGGGAAACGGTATGTGATGGGAGATTTATGGCCATCAGATAGCGTTCCCCCACTGTAAAACAGGGGGAACGTTATCTGATGTGAAATTTATGGCCATCAGATAGCGTTCCCCCTGTTTTACAGTGGGGGAACGCTATCTGATGGCCATAAATCTCCCATCAGATACCGTTTCCCCTGTTTTAAAGTGGGGGAACGCTATCTGATGGCCATATTTTGCCCATCAGATACCGTTTCCCCCGTTTTAAAGTGGGGAAAAGCTATCTGATGGCCATAAATCACCCATCAGGTACCCTTTCACCTGTGTTAAAGTGGGGGAACGCTATCAGATGGCCATAAATCTCCCATCAGGTACCGTTTCCCCTGTTTTAAAGTGGGG
>NW_015123013.1:0-745 GCF_001443285.1 Poecilia latipinna
AATTCCCATTTCCTGGAAAAAAAAAAACAAAAACAAAAAAAAAGCACCCCCCCCCAAAAAAAAAAAAAAAAAAAAAAAAAAACAGAAAGCATTCAGATTAAATTGGTTCAACCAACTTGGTTGTATGTTAATGGTGGAATCTAAGCTCTGCTGTCTGTGGCAGGGGAGTATCTTCAACTATAGTCCATGAAAATTTCAACTTTATATTTTTATGTTTTTCCATGGCCCAGAGTCTCTTTACCGTTCATATATTGTAGGTAAGTAGATCTACTTTAAATGGTAGGTAGGGTAAGCTATAGCTTTAGATACTAAAAATCTATTTTGTCTCTGGAGTAGGATTAGTGAAGTTGGCAAAATGTCCGCAGTTACTTCTTCTGTTTTTTCTTTATTTCCTCCCCTCCCCCCATGTCTTGCCTCTCCTGAATTTACTTTTAGTTTTTGTAATGCAACACCAACTTTATACAGCAGCAGTCAGCATTTGCTATTTTCACTTTTTTCTAATGCCCTAAAGTATAGATAATAAGAAATAGGGGTAACAACCATCTACCCAGTAAAAAGAAGGGAGAGTTTTTATCTTTTCCGCTAAATCTTTAAGCTTCTAACGTCTCTGTCTAACCACCCGTATCACAACTGGTAAAACAGGATTTGTTGTTAACTGAAACAAAACATAAGTGGGGGGTGGAGACAAGGAGGAAATAAGAAACTCAAGAAGGTGAAAGCTGATTTTTTGTTGTTGCTGCTGTCA
>NW_015123014.1:0-744 GCF_001443285.1 Poecilia latipinna
CTTGCCTTGTGACAAAGGGACACAAAAAAGTGCTAATTTATGCTTTTACATGAGACACACTAGGCTCTATTAAATTTTAAAGTCATATTCAATATTTTAAATAATTTTCATATTAAATATGTTTTCTTCAATAGCTTCCAGGTCATGCGACCTATTGACTCAAAATCAGTGTGAAATTGTTCTACAAATCAGTAGAGATGAGGCATCGACTCAAAATCACTTTGAAATTTTTCAAATAGTCTGGATTGATGAGGCACACTAGGTGTTGTAGATTTAGATTTACTCGGTCCTTGTGTGACCAAGTAAAAAAAAGGGGTGAAATCACCCTTTTTTTGAAGTTTCACAAATCATAAAAAGGTTTCACAAATCACAAACATGGTTATATATATTCTGCTATTAGAGCAAAAATAATCCAGTGCAGGTTTGAAGAGTCTATGAGTTGTATTTTAGGAACTGGAGCAGTTCTAGTATGATAAAGATGCAGAAAAGTGATAAAATCAACCTTTGTTGAAGTTTCACAAATCAGATAAAGGTTTCACAAATCCCAAACAAGGTTTTAAATATTCTGCTATTAGAGCAGAATAATCCAGTCCAGATTTGACGAGTCTAGGTGTGGTGGTTTTGGAATTAGAGCAGTTCTAGTGTGACCGACACAGGAAAAAAAAAGGATGAAAATTGCCCTTTATTGAAGTTTCACAAATCAGAAAAAGGCTTCACAAATCACAAACACGGTTCTAAATATTC
>NW_015123015.1:0-744 GCF_001443285.1 Poecilia latipinna
GTTGTTCTATCAGATAGCCATACGCTGCCAGGATAGCATACATGCATTAAGCATTAAGAAGTCCGACCGTCAGAGGAGTTGTCAGTTCACCATACGCAACAAGTTCTGACAAAAATAAGTCATTAAATTGTTTTCAATGATAACTATATAGATATACATGTGTTGTCATGGTTTCAAAGTGTATTTAAAGCAGGTCTGGCTGCAGCTGCAGTCAACTACAACACACACCCGTGTAAAACTCACTTAACCGCTAAGTCAGGATGCCATACAATAACAAAGTGTATGACGATCTACGTCATGATTCTATGTTGTTGATTAAATGAAATCTTATGGTAATGACATGTCTGACAGATATTGCCGGTGTTCTATCACATAGCCATACGCTGTCAGGATAGCATACATGCAGTGAGTACCATGCCAGCGCATGCGCATTAAGTCCGACCGTCAGTGAAATTGTCAGTATACGCAACAAGTTATGACGAAAATAAGTAATTAAATTGTTTATAATATGACATAATGTGATAACTAGATGGATATACATGCGTTGTCGTGGTTTCAAAGTGTGTTTAAAGCAGGTCTGGCTGCAGCTGGATGCCATACAACTGTTAATAGCTGTTAATAATGTTCTTCGTCATGATTCTATGTTGCTGATTAAATAAAATCATATGGTAATGACAGCGTATGCATGTCTGAGCTAAGCGTACGACTATCTGACAACGTATGCTGATCTGACAGAACACCGTG
>NW_015123016.1:0-743 GCF_001443285.1 Poecilia latipinna
GTGGTGGGATGGTGTTCCCCCCTCCCCACTCTGCGCACCGGGTGCAGCAGGAAGCGCACCATTGATTGGTGGGCGGGGCAGATGCCTATATAGTTGGGCGGGCCGCTGCAAGGTGCGTGCGTCTTTGTTTCTCCCGCTGTTGCTGCGGTCGGCGGCTACATGTCGGCTTGTGGGTTTGGTCGACTCGTCTGCGATCTGTTGCTCTGATGGCGTTGCCGGCTGCAGCTGGGGGTTGCTGTGGCGGGCGGCTTCAATCTGGTCCTCACCTGCTGACCCGCTTCCTCCCGGGTTAGGCTGCGTTTCCACCTCTGGGTAAGCTACCTGCTGTTTAGCTTTTGATTTATTTTATCTGGATCCACCATTAATGGGTTTTCTGTTTCAGGCAACTGATTGTGTGTGGAGCTGCAGCGCTTTGGACGCTCTGCTGTCTTGTCTTGTCTTCCCATTGTTTGGGCCGCTCTCAACTAAACTTGTTGCTGGTTGGGCGGGGCATTCCTCTTCTGGCCTTATCCAAGGGCATTTGGAACTGGATGACGACAAAGATTTGTTCCATTGTTTGAAGTGTTTTCTTTTACCGTTTGTATTTGTTGTTTACCAATTTGTGTTTATTTTCTTTTGCATTGCATGTTTTATTTTATTTCTTTTGGAATAATTGAACTTGTCTGTCCTGTTTCCTTTTGTCCCAGGGACCGAGTAGTGGGCCTGAAGCCTCGTTTTTAAAAGGAATTGTTTTAAAGGAATTG
>NW_015123017.1:0-743 GCF_001443285.1 Poecilia latipinna
TGCGAACCAGGCCCTAAACTTAAAGTCTGGGTTGAGTTTTTTGCCCTTCATTAATGACATGCATTATATCTATCATGGTAATTCAGGGTGAGTTATTTTTAATTCTAAATGAATATCCTTGTTTGACTTTTATTTAAGTGCTATTCTCCTTCAAGATACATTTACCTAACGCCAGAATAAATGCAATGTACATTATGCAGCAAAGGAAATTAGAAGATCGGACATATATTCATTATGGAGATGATCGGTTTTGGACGGGCCATGTGCCCCTATTGCATAAGCAATACTAAAGAATGACTGATATCATGGACCTTACCACAGGGGCCGCGTTTCATTGGCTAAAGCCCATTTCACGTCACTGCGCAGCTACCACGTGCGTGACCGTCTCACAAACACAAGCTACAGTAGTAAACACATGCTAAAGTGGACGAGCAGACCGGCAGAAAGTTTTTGCGTCAGGACTCAAATAAGAATGGTTCTCCACTGTCAGTGGGGAATCTGTACAGGCGATGTCAGGTATCCTGATCGTATTTGTGGAACTAAAATTCACAGAT
This sequence comes from Poecilia latipinna, assembly GCF_001443285.1. Lineage (NCBI taxonomy): Eukaryota > Metazoa > Chordata > Actinopteri > Cyprinodontiformes > Poeciliidae > Poecilia > Poecilia latipinna. Next base: position 555 of record NW_015123017.1, read on the forward strand.
TTCCCAAATCTGAAACGGAATGCCTTGCTTGGATCAAAGCTTGTGCACGACCGCATTTGCAGCTCAACCGTCGTAGGATCAATAAGATAGACATATTGTAATAATTTTGAAGTTTTAAATATATTAAGGAGGCCTATGTGTGAACAATGACCACCAAGTCTGAAAAAAGTCAATAATAAACACATTCAT
>NW_015123018.1:0-743 GCF_001443285.1 Poecilia latipinna
GTAAGGAAAGCCTGTCTGAAATTGGAACCTGCCTGTTCGGTAGCGCCGCATATCGAAACCACATTGTGAAACACTTTTTAAACAAAAACAGAGAGGGAGAAGTAATAAAAGCATTTATTCAGGACGGCTTCAATTCTGATCCAATCATGTTTGGTGAAAATATCCGTCATTTCTTTACATCTGATACCTGCATTGCATAATAATTGCATTAAATATAAAATATATATTATTTCATGTGATATTTTTGTTAATGATAGTGACAATAATATTATGAATAAAAAGGATGTTGTTGTACATCTCTCTGAAAACATAGTAGCTATGTCAGTTTTTAGTAAAATTAAAGTCAAACTAACAAACAGTAAAACATCAGGATTGCACAGCTAATTACTGTACTACTGTAGTATTACAATAAAACTGGCCAACATTAATTTACAGGCCCAGTACTGAAAAAACAGCATAAACTGCAATAAATGATCACTCTAATGCACGTTTCAGTCCTTTTTTATATGTTTTCTGGGATACATTGTAAATGTACTGTACCAAAGCGTAAACCGATTATAAGCTACTGAACTGCTGAGGACGTTGGGTTTTACTGCAAACCTTCTCAGTGTCACGCCTTCACAACTTCAAACCAAAGACGTGCTATAATTTAATTCAACAATGTTACAATGAAAGCAACACAATTATTTCTGTTTTCTATAAGAATTTTTTTTCAATAAAAGCTGAAACTAAAACACAGTTTT
>NW_015123019.1:0-743 GCF_001443285.1 Poecilia latipinna
TTATGACGATTAGGCGGCGCAGCAAGTGATGAGTGAAGATTACGAGTGGTGAGCGTCAATAAACGATAAGTGATGCCCCTCCTGAAAGCTCTGGTTTGCACAGTTAATGCCATGTGGGTGAAATTTTATGGATGATACTCTGATGTCCCATTCTCCTGAAGGCAGCACAGAGCTGCACCACCAGAAACCGACAGAAACACAGAAGAGCAGAAGAGTTATGATTAATGTAGTTACAGTTCTATCCATGTTTTAATGTTGCAGAGCTCAGCCGTTTTGCAAATAGATCAAAGTTTAAACTGGCATGTTGTACATCTTTTATCTGGTCATTTTGTGTAATATTTAACAACTAGAAAATGGCACAGAACAAGAATATTTTTTCCATTCTGATTGGCTGCTGTTAGGCCTACCGATTTTAAGTTGAATGTTCATTGCATTTTTCGTAGACACCTGTGAAAATAATTTCTATTCCCATGGCTTTTTTGTTCTCTGGGAAATTATTTTGATGATAAATACAGAAACAAGCATAAAAATCAAAATATCTACAATAGTGATAATATTAATAATAAAATAATAGTCAGTGCAAAGTAGCCTACAAATTCTTTGATGGGGGGCGGTGTGGGACGTGGATAAAGGCTAGGGGGGCGCTGGCCCAAAAAAGGTTGAGAAACACTGCTATAAGAGAATCCCTACATTATTCCAAACGAGAACGTATAAGATTGGACTTATAGCTGTATCGTTTTCTT
>NW_015123020.1:0-743 GCF_001443285.1 Poecilia latipinna
ACAAATCTCTTCACAACTCAGACAGAGACAGACAGCAGCGCGCAGTGAAACATAAAATGGCGGAAGACAGACACAAAATCAGTAATAGATCAACCCGCAGCCAAGCACACACACAAACACCAAGAAACGTACAAAACACAGAAACACAGACGACGTCGTAGTTCAGCCAAGAAAAGACAGAAAAGAAAAGAAAATGTCAGGCGCCGGCTAAAAGAATGTATGATGCATCTTTTAATCTTCCAACTTCACTTCGACAAATCTCTTTTATTCTCATTTCATTCAACTTCTCTTATTACTTATAAACTTCTTCACAAACCATCACTGTTAATCACTTATATTCAATAACTTTTAGGGCTGGGTACGCCCAAGGCAAAAATTAGCCTAAATTTAGCATAATAAACCATTTCTCTCAGTCCTTTAAGGTGATTCAACCTGTACCGAATTAATTATTCTCAGTCCTTTATGCTCTTTAGCAACTCCAGGGTCCCAGAGAAGACGATACGCCCCGTATCAGACTTCTACTTACGGTGACCCGATTCAGAGAGCCAGAGAAAGGTGATACAACCCGTTTCAGTCCTTTATTTTCCACGAGTGATAAAACTCGGTCCAATTAACCCAAATCTATCCAATTAATCCCAAACCAGTCCAATTATTAGTCCACTGGAGATGAGCCATAATGTCCGGGCTGATACAAGCCCATGCTATCTAATACACAAACACCCGAAATTCTTTTATAGAGGCAC
>NW_015123021.1:0-743 GCF_001443285.1 Poecilia latipinna
CACCGTCAGATCCGTGCAGCGGGAGACTTGAATTAATTGAACGTTTATAACAAATAATGAATCAAAGTAAGGAGGTAAAACGGAAGATGAAAGTTCGCCCCAGCGCCGCGGATCGGGCGCTTTAGGAGCTGGATTGGAGCTTGTGCCCAGGAAACGCCGCCAGGTGCAGGAGGACGCCAATTCGCCAGAGGACGCCGACGGATCGAGAGGACGCCACCGGGGGGGAAAAGAAAGACATTCCCGGTGAGATCTGGACTTTACGTTTCTTTTTGGGGATTTTTGGTGGTACAACTCCTTTTTCTCATTTTTTGGGTGGAGGTTTTTGATGCTTAGGATTTTTCGTTTTGGATTGGGACTTTGGATTAAAAAGGAGAAATTCTCCCATGATATGGAACTCGTTTGTGGACAATATTCGTGTTAAAAACGATCAAGAATATTTGGACATTTAACCAGTTGGGTTTCTTTACTAACATGAACGAAGTGGATTAAACCTATCCTAAATTTATTTTGAGAGAGTTTTGGTTACTGATTTATTTATCAGGATAACTGTTATTATTTTCTTAGTTCGTGTTTTTTTGTAATAAATCATGGTTGCAAAAGGTCAACATAATTTCATATTTGAGTGTTTGGCTATTTATTTACCTTTCATTTAACTGGTGTAACATATTTTGCCTGATGCCTGTGACGTAACCCCCTTGTGTGTATTTGTAAGTTCCGCTTTAAATGGGAGCTGAATTTTACAA
>NW_015123022.1:0-743 GCF_001443285.1 Poecilia latipinna
CATGAACATCAATAAGTCTTCATGAATAGTTATGACTGTTGTCATAAAGCGTCATTCAGTAAATAATGACACTTTTAATACAAAGTTGACATTATTCAAAATGTCTTCGTTATGACAACTTGTCATTAACCAAGAAATCATGATCTAACATAAATTTGTCATAATAGTAGTCATAATGATTTAATTATTACACTAGCAAAAGCTTTAACAAAACAATGATTAATATTTCCACTCCCTGAAATAAAGCAAAACAAGTAGCAAAACAAAGATTTCACTAAGCTTTATTACACGGTCAAATGATTTAATAACAGACTCATTAAAAATTTATTTTACATTAACTAAAGTGGAACAAGTAGCACCAGTTATGAATATGTCATTAAGTGTTATTACAGTGTCATTAATATTAACTATTACCTCAAGTAAATTGAAACTAGTTGGAACAATTACAAAGATGTGATTTAGTATTACAGTGTCAAATGCAATGCTAACAGTTATTGATATTAAGTCTTACCGCAAATAAAGTGAAACACACTGGACTACTTATAACTACCATCATAAATGTAGAACAAACCCTTTGTACATTGGAATAAAACAAAAGATAACTTGTTCTAAGATAACACAGGGTTTAACGTCTGGTCAGTATATTGTTACTCTGAAATGCTGATTGAAAAACTAAAACAGAATTACTTATTCTTTAACTTAAGAAAATAGGTTCTTTCAACAGTAACATTTTTTGCTTTGAT
>NW_015123023.1:0-742 GCF_001443285.1 Poecilia latipinna
CACAAAAACAGGCCGTTAGTGAATTTAAAGGTAAAGGGCTACATTCTCAAAAACTAATTTCTGACTGATTGTAGTTTAACACAAAACCTCACAATTATTTAAACGATTTCAGCATGATTCAGAGATGAATGTTGACTTACAGGTTGGATATCAATGAAACCTTCTGAACTTCCAGGTTGATGGGTCTGAAACTCTTCTCCCAAATGTGTAAGGTGGAACAGGGAGGAGAACTGGCAGCAACGTCAGGGCTACATTATCTTGTCAGTCTGGCAAACATAAGCTTGTGTTAAAATGTTACATGTTAAAAACAGTTTAGAAAACATCTCTTGAGCTTCAATACCTTAAGGGAGAAAATTCATGTTGTTGAGAAGATGGCCGCTCCTTTCTCTTCTTGGCCATACAAAAGATCTTTGTTGAGAACAAGAGAGAGAAGACACAAAAACAGGCCGTTAGTGAATTTAAAGGTAAAGGGATACATTCTCAAAAACTAATTTCTGACTGATTGTAGTTTAACACAAAACCTCACCATTGAATGTGATGCACTTATTTAAACAATTTGAGCATGATTCAGAGATGAAGGTTGACTTACAGGCTGGATATCAATGAAAACATCTGAATTTCCAGGTTGATGGATCTGAAACTTCTCCCAAATTAGTAAGGTGGTGCAGGAGGGGGTACTGGCAGCAGCTGCAGGACTACATCATCTTCTGTATCAAACATAAGCTAGTGTTAAAATGTTACA
>NW_015123024.1:0-742 GCF_001443285.1 Poecilia latipinna
TGGATACAGAACAAAACAGAAAATAATTACAAATGTCCTCTACAGAGGACAAATCTGAACTACTGGTAGTCAGGAGGATAACTCCTACAGTAGAGGGATGAACCTGCTGTTCAAATGATCCCTAACAACACTAACTTAACTAGTTAGAATTTGTCACTAACTGGTCAAATACTGACATCATCATATCTGCCCCATTATAACAGGAAGTTTAATGTTTTACTTTGAAAAGTCCATATTTGACTTCCTTTCCATTGTGAACATGAAACTGTAACCAGAGACAGAAAACAAGTTGGTTTAACTTGATGTTCATTACTGAGAGTTTTCTACAGACAGAGAGGCTGAGCCGACTGATGGTCATTTATTACCATATTGGAAATGTTCTGATCAGTAATACTGGTCTAATAATCCATAATGTCATCAGATGGATCAGAATCAGGAAACATCATGTATAATTTTATTAAGGTTGTTGTTTCCAGAAGAGGATCAGAGCATCAGTTTCATAAATTCACCGCCTGATGTTTAGGTTTGATATTTAAAACACTGAGAGCAGCAGCATCTTCCTCTGATCGTCCAATCAGCATCTTCCTCTGATCGTCCAATCAGCAGCTTCCTCTGATCGTCCAATCAGCATCTTCCTCTGATTATCCAATCAGCATCTTCCTCTGATCGTCCAATCAGCAGCTTCCTCTGATCGTCCAATCAGCAGCTTCCTCTGATCGTCCAATCAGCAGCTTCCTCTGAT
>NW_015123025.1:0-742 GCF_001443285.1 Poecilia latipinna
TAACATTTATTAATACGCGGTGATGTATGGAGAGGGGGACGGTGCGGACGTGGGCAGGAGGCGGCGCGCAGCTAGATGAGAGGGAGGCGGCAATACCCCCGTGTTTCCCCGAAAGTAAGACATATGTCTTACTTATATTATATTAGCCGACCCCCCTGAAACTCCCGATACGTCTTACAATCGGGGAAACACGGTAGTTCTACAGTTCTACACCTCTTAGTCCTCTGATTGGCTAACTGATTAAAGCTTTTTCTGATAAGCTAGCTGACTAATGTTAGTTCTGATTGGCTAGCTGATTGCTGGCACTGATTGGCTAGCTGATTAATGCTTTTTCTGATAAGCTAGCTGACTAATGTTAGTTCTGATTGGCTAGCTGATTAATGCTTTTTCTGATAAGCTAGCTGATTAATGTTAGTTCTGATTGGCTAACTGATTAATGTTTTCTTTTGATTGGCTACCTAATTAATGCTGGTTCTGGTTGGCTAGCTTATTGCTGGCACTGATTGGCTAGCTAATTAATGCTTTTTCTGATGAGCTAGCTGATTAATTTTCACTCTGATTGGCTAGCTGATTAAATCTAGCTGTGATTAGCTACCTGATTAATTCTCCCTCAGATTGGCTAGCTGTTTAATGCTTTTTCTGATGAGTTAGCTGATTAAAATTCGGTCTGATTGGCTAACTGATTAATGTTTTTTTTTGATTGGTTAGTTGATTAATGCTCGCTGTGATTGGCTAACTGATT
>NW_015123026.1:0-742 GCF_001443285.1 Poecilia latipinna
CTCAGAGGTAGCGGACTCCCCAGATCTGGATCACTGCCCTTTATGTACCTCAGAGGGTAGGCACTCCCGCTCGAGATCAAACCATCCTCAGCAGCAGGGACTATCTCTAAAAATGGTGTAGATAGTGCTGGTAGTCTAGGACTACCTCTTTTTGTTTTGTAGGTGCTGAGTATGCTGCATAGAATATGTAACATATTCCGGTGGGTGCAAATTGCCTTCTCTGAGCGGACTCAGATTAAGCTCTTGGTGTATTGTTATGGTGGTGTAATAAACTTCAAAGAGGGAAAAAATAATAAAGTAATGAGAGGAGAATTAGTTGGATTGAAGGAAAGGCTGTGAGGGAGAAGAAAGGTTAAAGGCCAGGGGTCAGGTTAAGGATTCAGGAATCCAAGAGGGAGGGGGAAGGTTAGGTTGAGGTTAAAGGTCAAAGGTTAAGGCTTTAGGAGGCAAGAAAAGAGGGGAAAGGTTAGGATTTGAGGTTAAAGGTCAGGGGTCAGATTAAGGAATCAGGAAGTAAGGAGGGAGGGGGGAAAAAAATTAGGTTGAGGTTAAGGTAGGGTCAGGATAAGGATCCAGGCAACAAGGAGAGAGGGAAAAGGTTAGGTTTAGGTTAAAGGTCAAAGGTCAGGTTAAGGATTTGGGAAGCAAGGAAAGAGGGGAAAGGTTAGGTTCTGAGGTTAAGGTCAGGGGTCAGGTTAAGGGTTTAGGGAGCAAGGAGGGAGGGGGGCAAGGTTAGGTTGAG
>NW_015123027.1:0-742 GCF_001443285.1 Poecilia latipinna
AGATAAAAAAAAAAAAAAAAAAAAAAAAAAAAAAAAAAAAAATATATATATATATATATATATATATATATATATATATATATATATATATTTATATAAATATGTTCCGATGCCAATTTGCGCCAATTAACTCTTACAAAATATGAGAACTTATGACCCCTGACCAAAAGCCAAAAGGAAACTTCATGTTTTATTGGAGTCTCAAAATCACATTTCCTACTATGCCATAACCTTGTACGTAACCAATGGATATCAGCTGCTCTTTCTCCGTACGTGAGCATTTTCCATGAATTGTGGAGAAAAAAGGGACATGAAATTCCCTCTCTTATGTATAATTAAATTTAGCTGTGTAATATATCTTTCTGCTAAACCTTTTTCCCATTTGTTTTGGCTCCGGTCCCTGTTTGGGCCAGTCGACTCTTATGAAACACGACAGGTTACGACCTCTGATCAAGTCAGTGACCTGCTAACACCTACGCTGCAGCCATATAACCGCATGTCTTTACAGTGGGCTATGACTAGATCATAAAAATATGACCTTATATAATCGGTTGTGAGCGCAGGCTCAAAACAAACCTAAAGCAAGACACATGAACTCCTGATGCTTTTCTTCCTTCCCGGCTTTCTGCTGCAAAAATGTAAAACCCCCGAGTTTTTTTTTTTTTTTTTTTTTTTTCTGCCCCAAAAATTTTATATTTAAAAATTGTTTTTTTAAACGTTTTTTTTTTAGATTTTTAAAACA
>NW_015123028.1:0-742 GCF_001443285.1 Poecilia latipinna
TCATCAACTTGATGCTCTAAATGATTCCCATCAGAACCGGTCCAATCCTCCAACATGTTCCTGATCATTGATCCTCCTGAATAAATTCCAGCCTTGTTTAAAGAGCAGAAAGATCTGATTCTCAGACAAACATGTTGGTTTAAATGACTGAGAGAAGTTTGATGATCTTAGTGTTGAGCTCTGACATGGAGAAGAACCAGGAGTCGTTTCCACTCTGACCATCCAAGGAGGATCTGATGGAGCTTCATTCAGAACCAGATGGTCCGTTAAGAGATAATGCAGGCCACTGCTAAATAAGATTCACATTAGATATTATTTATATTAACTGCAGAAATGGTTAATAATCCGCCATGTTGGATGATGTTTGAACCTCAGAGATGAAACTAGAATCATGAAATTCATAGAAACATTTTACTTTCAGCTTTAATCTGTGTGTGGTCAGATTTAGAGAATGATCCAAATATCAACCTACAGATTAAATTCACTTCTGCCTTTGTGTCTCTGTTAATATGAATATTGAATATAATAAATGTGTCCGTTTCATTTGGAGAATTTAAGATGATGCAAAACAGAATAAAATGCAGTGAAATGTTTGTGGTTCAAATGTCATGTTAGGATAATATTTTATGTAAATGTATCCTGATTGTGGATTTTTTTTTTTGTTTTCTCATTTTTAATTTAGAGAATAGAGCAGAAAAATTTGTTGATTCGGGTTAAATATTTTGGTTCCTGTAATTCATCA
>NW_015123029.1:0-741 GCF_001443285.1 Poecilia latipinna
GGAGAAGCTGTGGTTGTAGATTGAGCAGCTGTAGTTGTTGTTGGACCCTCTGTGGTTGTGGTCGCTGCAGCATTAGTTGTTGATTGAACAGCTGTGGTTGTAGTTGGAGCAGCTGTTGTTGTTTTCAGAGCAGCTGTTGTTGATTTCTGAGCAGCTGAGGTTGATGACTGAGCAGCTGTGGTTGATGTCTGAGCAGCTGTGGTTGTTTTTGGAGCAGCTGTGGTTGTAGTTGGAGCAGCTGTTGTTGATGCATCCTCTGTGGTTGTGGTCGCTGCAGCTTTGGTTGTTGATTTAGCAGCTGTGGTTGTAGTTGGAGCAGCTGTGGTTGTAGTTGAAGCAGCTGTGGTTGTTGTTGGAGAAGCTGTGGTTGTAGTTGGAGCAGCTGTTGTTGTTTTCAGAGCAGCTGTGGTTGATGTCTGAGCAGATGTGGTTGTAGTTGAAGCAGCTGTCGTTGTTGATGAAGCAGCTGTCGTTGTAGTTGGAGCAGCTGTTGTTGTTAGAGAAGCTGTGGTTGTAGTTGGAGCAGCTGTTGCTGTTGATTGAGCCTCGGTGGTTGTGGTCGCTGCAGCTGTAGTTGTAGTTGGAGCAGCTGTTGTTGTTGATGGAGACTCTGCTGTTGTGGTCGCTGCAGCTGAGGTTATCGGAGAACCTGTGGTTGTTGTCGGAGCCGCTGTGGTTGATGTCTGAGCAGCTGTGGTTGATGACTGGGCAGCTGCGGTTGATGTCTGAGCAGCTGTGGTT
>NW_015123030.1:0-741 GCF_001443285.1 Poecilia latipinna
TTTCTCATGCTTTTCTTGTATTTTTCTCTCAATTTCTTCTCGCTCTTTACGTATTTTCTCTTCTTTCTCCTTCAGGATTCGTTGTTTCTCCTCTTCGATCGCCCTCTCAGCCTCTTGGAACATCTCATTGGTGTAGCGACTTCCTCCATTCCTGTCAACAATGGTTCTGATCTTCCTCAGCAGCTCAGTGACCTGAGGTTTCTTATCTTTCAGCCTATTGTTGAAGACATGATACTGGTTGTTACACCTAGACACCAGATCCTGCAGCTCTGGGCTTTCAGACAAATAATCTTCAATGGTGCCTTCAAGTTCGTCTCCACGGGTAAACAGAACCATGCTGTATTTGTCTGCTGCCTCTCCAAAGATTTTTTGAATCATTTGCACTGATTTTATTTCTTCTTCTGTGAATCTACCGATTGCAACGACCACCAGGAAGATGTGGGGTCCAGGAGAAGCGTAGCGGACGCACTGACCCACGTCTTTGCTTGTTTTATCTTCTCCAAACCTGGTGTCAAACAGACCTGGAGTATCAATGACAGTAACCTGCTGTCCATCCATATTACTGGATTCTTTGGAGCAGTCAATGGTCAGGGATTTGGCACTACATTTGGATACAAATTGCTCTCTATCCAGAATGGTGTTTCCAGTAGCGCTCTTCCCAGTTCCAGTCTTCCCCACCATCACGATCCTCATGCCATTGTTGTTTTTAATGTTTGTTCCTGTGAAGAAAAAAGTTTGAAT
>NW_015123031.1:0-741 GCF_001443285.1 Poecilia latipinna
CTGGCACATAATGACTCCATTTTTATCTTTGTTCAAATACTAAATGTAATATACTTTGATAATCATTTTTATGAATATGTAGTACAAAAAACTAGTGATTATGAATTGATCACGCTTGCAGAAATTTGTGATTTCCATCCTTTAAATGTTATGAGGAGTTTTATTAACAGAAAGCTGTATGTGGCACCAAGATGCAAAATATTGTATTTTGATTCATGATTGTTCGGTATTGAAAATGGAGGTTTAAATTTGAGTGGGATTGAAAATCTCACGAATATTGAAAGGGACAGGAATTTATTTTCATTTCTTTTTCATGATGTTTGTCATTATTTTCATCCATGTTCTCTTTTGCACATGTTATTGTATTTAAAAGTGCTATTTTGTTAGCTTGGTGATTTCAATTTCAATTTCAATTTTTTAATATTTGACCTATAAATTGTAGCTGTGTCAACTTTGTTATTTGCATGATTGTAATAAAAGAATCTCTAATATCCACAATTTGAATTGTCAATTTTTTTAAGCTCTAATCTATGAAAATACATTCTACACATTTGTGTTTCAAAATAACACATCTTGACATATTTTGTGTTGATTTAAGTGACACAATACTTGTGTTAAAATGACAGACACAAAAATTGTGTTACAAATAACACGTCATGTGTTGTCCTTGAGCTGATGTGGCACATGTGTTAAAATTTAACACATCATGTGTTGTTTTTAACACATCTGTTCGAAGAGAGT
>NW_015123032.1:0-741 GCF_001443285.1 Poecilia latipinna
TGGGGGTTTTACTGAATTATCCTCTGGAATCGTGATGTTCCTAACTGGAATCGGTTCGTGTTGCTCCTGCCTTGGACACACGAACCGATCGAACCTGTTGTACTTTTATCAGCTCTGTGGTCACAGAGGTTTGGAGAATCGGCTGACAATTCATAAATCTTGCCGTCAAAACCAGACTTAAGACTCACAAGCTCTACTCATCTCCTCTCAAACACTGCCCAAACGCCCTCTGACTCTGGTCGCTATGGTAACGTTTATATATCCCTTCAAAATAACAGATGCGCCACGAAAATGAACATTTTACTTTCGTGAAAATTTTAACTCACAATAAAAACTAACTGGAGCCCTGAGCTTGTTTCTCTGCAACGAGACGGTCCCATCTGGGAGTGATGGAGACAATGACACCCAAAGTGTTGCTTATATCCACAGCCTGCTGGGTCTCTAGTGGCGAAGCAGTTTGAAGCTTCATTGCCTCATCAGCAGCCGGTCGCTGCATGTTACACAGAGCGGCTTAATGTGGGACTCGCCTACCGAGTCCCACATTAAACCGAGGATAAATCCATCCTCCTGTCTCTTCTCTGGGCCTTTTCCCCTTTGCAAAGAAACTTTCCAAAGACATCTGATCCGTTTCTTACTCATTTTGCTGCTTGTGGGCTCAGTGTTGGCGCACAAGTAACTGAGAGAATCCGGTTAAAGGATTTTCAAAATAAAAGATCTTCCAGACTCAAATAATACATAAAA
>NW_015123033.1:0-741 GCF_001443285.1 Poecilia latipinna
TAAAATGAGCTGCTTAAGTTGTGCAAAGTCGGGAACAATTTTAGCAGCACACCAACGATCAAAGAGAATTTCTTTATCTCTAACAAAATCCACATAAGTTTGATTGTAGTGTTTTTTTAATTTACGAAATTTTTGACGATAAGCTTCAGGTACTAGTTCATACGCCCTCAAAATAGCACTTTTAACTTTCTCAAAATCAAGGCCATCAGCCACAGAAAGAGACGCATACGCCTCTTGCGCTTTGCCACTTAATGCACACTGCAACAACAAAGTCCACACATTTTTAGGCCATTTAAGTGTGAGTGCCACTCTTTCAAACAATATAAAATATTTATCAACATCCCGCTCATTAAATGGAGGGACCAAACGAACATTTTTACTTAAATCAAAATCATTTGATTTGGGTTGCGAAGACCCAGCACCAAGCTCAAGTTCTTTCAAACGCAGTTCAAGATGCAGCTCCTTCTCTCTCAAAGCAAGCCGTCCTAATTCAACTTCAAGTTCCTTCAAACGAACCGGGTCATCTGGCAACGAAGCTTTCGATAGCGATCCAACAGGACTTTTTGGTAAAACTGTAGCAGGAAAAATTCCTATCTGAACCAGTGCTTCTAACAACTCGGCTTCAACTGTTCCTCTTTTAACACGCTTATCTACTGTAACCTTGAAATGCTCGGCTATTAACAGCAACTGATCTTTTGTACATTTACCCAAAGTATCCAATGTGGGCTTTTGAACAAACTC
>NW_015123034.1:0-740 GCF_001443285.1 Poecilia latipinna
CACACACACACACACACACACACACACACACAGAGGGTAGTGGCTGATGGACGGTGTCCGTGTCTCTGCAGGGGACGCTGCAGAAGTTCGTGGATGATGTCTTTGTGGCCATCCTCAGCATCAAGCGTCCTCCTCCCATAGCTGTCCGGTTTTTCTTCGACTTCCTGGACGACATGGCGGAGAAACACGGGATCGACGACCCCGAGACCGTCCACATCTGGAAGACAAACAGGTGAGACCTGCTGGACTCCGTCCCCTCCGCCTGTCTCTGTGAGGTTTCTCTCTGACCCGTCTGTCTCCAGTCTCCCTCTGAGGTTCTGGGTCAACATCCTGAAGAACCCACAGTTCGTCCTGGACGTCCAGGTGACTGACAGCATCGACGCCGTCCTCTCCGTCATCGCCCAGACCTTCATCGACTCCTGCACCACCTCCGAACACAAAGTGGGACGGGTAGGACCATCTGTCCCGCCGCTGTCCATCTGCTCTGTCCCCTCCATATGACATCACACTGTCTTTCTGTCCAATCAGGACTCTCCAGTCAACAAGCTGCTTTATGCCAGAGAGATCCCGCGATACAAACAGCTAGTGGAGCGGTGAGACAGCTACTGCACCTGGTTCTAGTTCTGGTTCTGGTACCGGTCTGGTTCCGTTTCCGGTCCAGACTGGTTCTGGTTCTGGTCCAGCCTGGTTCCAGTTCCAGTGCAGTCTGGTTCCGGTTCCGGTCCAGCCTGGTTCTGGTT
>NW_015123035.1:0-740 GCF_001443285.1 Poecilia latipinna
ATTAACTTCATTACATCAGAAATTACTGCAATATATATTTAAACCAAACAACATTCTTTTAACATGCTCTATTTAGCATTATGAATTCTATCAAATTACAAAATTAATTCACAAATAACTTTCACTTCTCTAAACCATATTAATTTTGTAGTTAGTGCTTTAAATTCAAGACCTTGTCCTCTTTTCTGAGACCTTTTGTATTTAACTATCAAAATAAAATATATTTTAACATTTAAGCATTTTAGCTTTTAACAATGTCCATTGTTTCAGTAGAACAATAATATTTTACATCTTGCATACACAACTATTCTCTCAATATCAAACTGAAAAAGGCGTAATGCTCCTTTAATACTATGCCTCGGTACTCGGTTTCACACGAGGATATAGTTTATCTGGTTTTTCAACAAACCCATGAAAAACATCACCTTTATAAAATAAAGAAACCAGAACAATGTCCTTTGAGTGAGAACTCTCTCAAAAAGTGCAAAATACAAGTTCAAATGAACTCCGCTGTCCTTCAGCTAGCTCACCCACGTGTAGAGGCCCGCTAGCATTAGCTCCAATTAGCCTTCATGAACAAGTCTCGTTTTCGTACACAATAACAATTACAAAGCGAACTTCGCGACTCATTAGTTGAGATTCGATTTAAGAACCTTTCAATTCTTCCAAGAAACTAATATATATGTATAAAACGCATTTTTACTGACCTGTGGTATGAGAAAGACGAGACACACACGTTG
>NW_015123036.1:0-740 GCF_001443285.1 Poecilia latipinna
CGGGAAAAGCCGGGGACAGCGACCTCCCTCTGCAATGCCAATCAACCTTTAAACCTAATTTCTTTAAACCTAAAAGCTACTTTTTCTTTAAACCTAAAAACTACTTTTTCTTTAAACCTAAAAACTACTGTTTCTTTAAACCTAAAAACTACTTTTTCTTTAAACCTAAAAACTACTTTTTCTTTAACGTCAAATCAGTTTCTGAGTGTGTCCAGATGTAGAGCCGGCGCAGCTCGATAGGAAACCCCGACAGTGCCCAGGAGGCTTCAGTGTGGCGTTTCAGCTTTAACTCGGTCCACCAATCGTGGAAGGCGCCCACAGTCTCACACCCCGGCACACCCAGAAAGGATTGGACTTCATAATGAAAAAATGTTCTTCACTTATTCCTATGAACAGTTAAACATCTAGACAGGCCAGTGGAACACAATTTGAACAGAAATGTAAAAGCAATATGAAATTTAGACAAACCTGGGAAAAGCAGTAAGAACTGAAATTTAGACAAACCTGGGAAATAGTACAGACAACAGCTGATAACTGAAATTTATACAGACCTGAGAAACAGTACAATGGTGTATATTAAGGAACAAATGTCCTTGCCTTTCATGTGGGCCCTACACCAGAGTACTGTTTCGGAAAGTCTGCGCCTAAACGGCCAGTCCAATCTCTGCTCATGTGTCAACACAAAACCATCCTCTGCTACCAACTGTTGAGATTTAGAATCTCAATCGATGAATCATAAT
>NW_015123037.1:0-740 GCF_001443285.1 Poecilia latipinna
GGTGTTCCGGTGAACTGCTAGGTAACCACTCCCTTCTGTCACTCCCCTGCACCTTTCTGCAGCTCCCCTCTGCCTGTTAGTGAGGAGAACCAGGTGGACTCAATCTTCAATCTCCTAGCAATCAGAGTGCACCTACTTTAGTGTGGCTGACCTGTCAGTCCTGGTTTGAGAGCATGCGATGCAAACAGTGCTGAAGCATTTGACTCAGAACTGTGTAAAAGTTTCAACAAGCTGTGAAAGACAGCCGGTAAGGCTCAATGCTGCTGCTCACTGCTGAATTGTTTGTTGTATTATTGGTGTTGTACTGTTTAGTCTTATTGAGGTCAAGTTAGTGGATTGAAAAGAAAAAAGGAATTACACTTGGTGTTTATTGGTTAAAGTAGAAAGAAAAGGAAATGTCAGTTGGAATGTCTGTGTGGGCATTTAACAAATTTTGATAAAAATGAAATGCCAATTTATGTATTGCTGTCGAATCAACGAAAAAAAATATATATTTATTATTCTTTAAAAAAAAAAGAGTTATTTATTTTATTAATGTCAGAATGTAATAGATGTCTTTCTATTTCTTTTTGAGGTTTTTCACCTATTGAGATGAGCTATGTGGGCCATCATGTAAAAAATAAAGATGAGTCAACGAAATTAAAGTCTCTCTGAGTGGGATCAAGTTGAAAGTTCACAGTGGAAACGATCTTTTTCAAGTTGGGATCACACAGTTAATCAAACCAGAAAGAACTTGACAG
>NW_015123038.1:0-739 GCF_001443285.1 Poecilia latipinna
GGATGACTAAAGGTTTCCGGTATTCTCAGATTGAAAACTTGTACGCACTCTAAAGGCCACAATCATCCGCTCTGGTAGGTTGCAAAATTCTGCTGAGGAAACGCATCCAGTTTTGACACTTCTGACACGGTGTCACTCTGTTGGTGAGAAAAAATCCTGAAAACACCATTAGGCATGAGGACTCAGAGGTCTGTCGTGAATCGGAGACAGGTCTTGACTCAGAGATCTGTCCAGACTCAAGGCAGGTCCTGACTCTGAGACAGGTCCTAACTCGGAGGCAGGTCCTAACTTGGAGACATGTCCTGACTCTGAGGCAGGTCCTGACTCTGAGACAGGTCTTGACTCTGAGACAGGTCCTGACTCTGAGACAGGTCCTGACTCAGACATCTGTCCAGACTCAAGGCAGGTCCTGACTCTGAGACAGGTCCTGACTCTGAGACAGGTCCTAACTCTGAGACAGGTCCTGACTCTGAGACAGGTCCTGACTCAGACATCTGTCCAGACTCGAGGCAGGTCCTGACTCTGAGACAGGTCCTGACTCTGAGACAGGTCCTGACTCGGACACATGTCCTGACTCTGAGACAGGTCCTAACTCTGAGACAGGTCCTGACTCTGAGACAGGTCCTGACTCGGAGGCGGGTCCTGACTCGGAGACAGGTCCTAACTCTGAGGCAGGTCCTGACTTTGAGACCGGTCCTCACTCAGAGGCGGGTCCTGACTTGGAGACATGTCCTGACTC
>NW_015123039.1:0-739 GCF_001443285.1 Poecilia latipinna
TTTGGATCGTGTTGCTCGGTGTTAGTGAAACAGAAAAATGGAATAATTTTCAGGCTGAAGCGTTGCTGCCCTCGGTTCTTAAATTACCCTGCTCGGTATAGGAGGGGCGATTCGACTGCATGTTACATGTATTTCATATAATTATAATATAAAAAAACTAAGCAGCTGCCTAAAAAATAATGTCATACTCTGTATAACACAAACGCATATATCAACACACACATATTAACTGAATTCGGACACACCCATTGACTTACCTTGTGCCGAATCGCTGCCTCTGTCCTCAGCCTGTTCCCGTTGCAGTGGATTTCCTCCGGCATTATTTTCCTCCAACAAATTATTCCACTGAACGAACCGCGTTCAGCTCCTTTTAACCTCCATCTTCCCATTTCTGACGCTGGATCTTCAATATCCTCAAGCTTTGAAATAGCAGGCAGCTACAAACCGCGTGTTAGCTGTAGTGGCTAAGTTTTGGCTACAGTCTGCTGTCGCCTTTATCAGCAGGAAAATGAAAAAACTAAGCACCAGATGGTACCGACTAATTACTGGAAACAACGGCACACCACAAAACTCAGTCGTTGCACCAGCAGCTCACAGACATTTTAAGTTTTGCGTCTTTTTCATGGTACAGATCTTGCAGCTTCGGCCAAGAACAATAGGAGCAAGCAGGACCCGGAACCAACCTATGTGGAATAAATTCAAACGGAAATACGTCACCACCTCTCGTGGCATATACCCC
>NW_015123040.1:0-739 GCF_001443285.1 Poecilia latipinna
CTTTCTGTGTACTTTGTGGTTCTGTCCTGGACTCTCAGTTTCAAATGTCGGTAGCTTTATTGTTGAATCTGTGATGAGGCATGACAGAAATTATGGTTCTGGTTTGTTTTGATTCTGCAAATCCAGTTTTGCTTTTTGGTCAAACTGAAGCTTTTCGGTAGTGGAGCAGGGCAGGAAATGGATTTGTGCCACCACTCACACAACCCTGTCCCAAAGCTCCCAACTGCATTGATGTGTTTGTTTTTCATCCAACAAAACAACCGTTCCCCTGAGAGGGCGGCAGGGGAATGGTTTCCTTCCACAGCCAAACGACTCAGGAATTAACTTGTTTTATATCATTTCTTTTACACAAATATGTTCATTACCTTTTTATCAGGTGTGTGTGTTTTGTTTAATCTCTGCAGCTGAGAAATGTTGAAATTCTTAAGAATCCTCTCACTGCTTTTTTACAAACAAGTCTAAACTCATTTCTGATTCACTTTCTTAGAAATTTGTTTTATTTTCTGGGAACTGTTATCTCTCCTCTAAAAAACTCATGACTGCTATTTATTCCAGACAACCCGAGTTCATGAAACCAAACTTTTCTTTTAAGTTTCTTTTAATTGAACCACATTTATCCTCGGACAGTGACGTAGCACACACAGAAGGACGTGAAACCTCACTCGAATGTAAATACTACATTTCATCAGTTTTTGTCTCATAACTCAGCGGTCTGCTCACCGAAGCGCATGGAATGCAC
>NW_015123041.1:0-739 GCF_001443285.1 Poecilia latipinna
GAAGTGATTCTTGTTGAGAACCACAGCTCAGTTCCAGTTCCTGAAACTTGCTGGAATGAAGGAACAGACATTGGAGAAGTTGAAAGCTCAGCTTGGTGAGATTGATCATCAGTTTGTCTGTCTGGAGTCGCCTTTGAAATGTAGCAGTAAGACTTTAAAGCAGATGGGGAACTTAACAGAGTTGGCCTGATCCAAAATAAATTGTCAATCAAAATCAATCAATCAAATTTTATAAATGTATAGCACATTTCAGCAGTAAGGCATTTCAATGTGCTTTATATCATCAGAAACACAGAAACACAAAGTCATGCAACATAGAATGTACAATCAAAACATTACATTAAGTCATTAAATTTGGCTATCTGAAATTATCCTGGATGTTATGAACAAGATGCTCTGCTCCCACTACCTGCTCCTTTCTCCATGACATCTATGGACCTGAACCAGAGCTCTACCTGTAGCTGATGGACAGTGTTCACTGACTTACTTGCAAATACACAAAGGACAGCTACAAACACAAACTCTAAACTCACTGCATTTACCGCTCCCGTCCCTCATCATGTCCCTGTACTGCAGCCTGTTGCAATGAACCAGTTAGCTGTGTCGCTCACTTGGACTTCCTGTTCTGGGACCCGCCCACCACCATCACCCTCTTCTCTCTCACTTCTCCTGCTCCTGAACCACAGGCTCTGTTTTTATGTTGGTAACAAAAAAAACAACTTGTCATGTGCAGAGGTTT
>NW_015123042.1:0-739 GCF_001443285.1 Poecilia latipinna
ACGGTCTTGCTGTATCGCCTCTTTAATTGACGCCCATGTCGGTCCGATGTTGTGGCGTTTACCTCACTGACCCATATTCAGCGCTGGACCCCAGTCAGGATTGAGCTCATCCATTTCATACGTCGGTTTGCCTTCAAGAGGACATATCAGAACACACATCAGTATTAAAGCTGTAAATTTGATAACACTAGTAAAATAGTTTACTTCACAAAAATGTAATAACCTCGATGTCCACTGACAAAACTCGGACTACGCTACATAAACAATATTAGCCCGACCTAAACAAGGTTGACCCACTTAAATGAATTCAACAGAAACTGAACATGAGTACATCCGGACAAAATCATAGCAAATAAATTATGACACAACACCAACAAAGCGAATTTAAACACTCACCAGAATGGAAATGTCTGGAGCAAACTTGTAGGTATCTGGGGATGTTGGAGAAGGTAACATCAGGACGTCTCACCGCTGACACCAGGACATTCGTCTTCTTTTCGTTAGCTCCGTTAGCTTAGCCTCCTCGCGTTGTTTCCAAGCAGAAAAATAGTGAAACAAAGTCCGTTTTACATCTTTTTACCGTTTCAGTAGTGTGATCGGACATTACACCCAATAACGAAGCAAGTTCGTCCCATAGCTAAAATATCTGTGAGACAGTCGTTTTTGTCGGTGGCAACAAAGATGGCGCTGACACCCCTCCGACTAGAGCAGTGACGTCACGCTCCGAAGCTCTATAGCT
>NW_015123043.1:0-739 GCF_001443285.1 Poecilia latipinna
CTACTGGCCAAAGACACTCACTGCCCTCCATGAGCGACTGGCAGTTCAACTGAACCAGCTGCTACAGAATGGGACTCACCCTGAATGGTTAACTGAAGGGCGCACAATCCTGATCCAGAAGGATCCCTCAAAGGGTTCAGTCCCATCCAACTATCGGCCGATAACCTGTCTCTCTACAACATGGAAGCTCATGTCAGGCATCATAGCGGCTAAGATAAGCGGACACATGGATAAATACATGAGCACGACACAACCTGTGCACCGCTTGGATTGATTACAAGAAAGCCTATGACTCGATGCCACACACTTGGATCATTGAATGCTTAGAGATGTACAACATCAATAGGACTCTAAGATGGGGCTGTGGAAAACCACCCTTGAAGCCAACCGCAAACCACTTGCACAAGTGTCCATCAAATGTGGCATAAGAATGGGGCCACAATCAGTCACCTCCTCTACATGGATGACATCAAGCTGTACGCCAAGAGCAAGCGATACATCGACTCACTGATCCACACCACCAGGATCTACACCACTGACATTGGGATGTCATTCGGACTAAAGAAGTGTGGCCGGATGGTTACAAAGAGAGGGAAGGTCGTCCGCACAGAAGGGGTATCACTACCAGAAGGAACAATAGCAGACATAGAGCACAGCTACAAGTACCTGGGAATACAGCAAGCAAATGGCAACCTCGATGAGGTCACAAGGAAAGGAGCCACAGCCAAATACCTCCAAC
>NW_015123044.1:0-739 GCF_001443285.1 Poecilia latipinna
TTGTCTTGAAATGTTAAATGTACATTAAACTATAAAATTATGTAAATATATTCTTCAATAAAACACTGTAAAAGTGTGTCTGTTCATCAATGTCATTATAAAAATGTTCAGAATCGTTTCTATCAAATAAAACATTGTGCTCTTTAATTTAATTGTGCTCTTTAAAGTTAGAAACACTCTTTAGTAATTTGATTGCCAAATATATTAATGTGTGTGAGAAAATGCGTCAATGGCAGGTATTCCACATTCAGTAAATATGCACACACACATATATATAAAATTTCTTATATATTATTCATATATTTGTTATTTGAATAACATTTTTTATTTAACTAATTATATATATATCTACATATATTTTATTATTTAATATATTGACGTCTGTGTGTACATATGTTCATAAATGTTGATTACTGTATATATAAAAATGATTTATCAAAATCAATTGTATTATAAGTTCACATGTATTTTCTTTATTCAGAAATTACAATTAAAATATAATGAAAAGTCATAAATGTTGTCTTTGGTGATTGTTTAATTTCCAAATATATTCACGTTTATATGTGAGTGGGTCGATGACGAACATTAGCTAAAAATACTTTGTGGAATGGCATTT
Organism: Poecilia latipinna; assembly: GCF_001443285.1. Taxonomy (NCBI): domain Eukaryota; kingdom Metazoa; phylum Chordata; class Actinopteri; order Cyprinodontiformes; family Poeciliidae; genus Poecilia; species Poecilia latipinna. The sequence goes on from NW_015123044.1 coordinate 617, forward strand.
TCTGAAGTTCGGTCCATTCATTTGTATTAGCTTACTGGCAGAGATGCCACATTCAATATGGCGGACGCGATTACGTATCGCTGCAACGGGCCGACCCGCTCCATGAGGCGTCTACGTATTAAT
>NW_015123045.1:0-739 GCF_001443285.1 Poecilia latipinna
TAGCTGATTAATGTTTTTTTTTTTTTTATTGACTAGCTAATTAATGCTGGTTCTTTTTTGGTAGCTCATTGCTGGCAATGATTGGCTAGCTGATTAATGCTGGTTCTGTTTGGCTAACTGATTTATTATGTTTTCTGATTGGGTAGCTAATTAAAGCTGGTTCTGTTTGGCTAACTGATTTATTATGTTTTCTAAATGGCTAGCTGATAAAATCTAGCTGTGATTAGCTAGCTGATTAATTCTCCCTCAGATTGGCTAGCTGTTTAATGCTGGTTCTGTTTGGCTAACTGATTTATTATGTTTTCTGCTTGGCTAGCTGATTAATGCTGGTTCTGTTTGGCTAGCTTACTGCTGGCAATGATTGGCTAGCTGATTAATGCTTTTTCTGATGAGCTAGCTGATTAACGCTCTCTCCGATTGGCTAGCTGATAAATTCTTTGTTCTGATTGGCAAGCTGATTAATGCTGGTTCTGGTTGGCTAGCTTACTGCTGGCAATGATTGGCTAGCTGATAAATTATTTTTCTGATGAGCTAGCTGATTAATGCTTGCTTTGATTGGCTAGCTGATAAATCCTTTTTTTGATTTGCTAGCTGATTAATGCTGCTTTTGTTTGGCTAGCTAACTGCTTGCAATATTTGGCTACCTGATAAATGCTTTTTCTGATGAGCTAGCTGATTAATGTTTTTTTTTTTTATATTATCTAATTTATACTGGTTTTCTTTTGGTCACTCATTTTTT
>NW_015123046.1:0-739 GCF_001443285.1 Poecilia latipinna
GCAACAAAGCATTAAAGTCACCCAACACCTGGAAGGGGAAGGGTCAACACTTTCCTCCCAGGACCTGGCAACTGTTTCATCCTGATGTTCAGAGCACCTGTCCTGGATATTCAGCACTGTAAGTTTTGATGAGGAAGCCCAAAGACTGCAGTTTTGAAATTGGACAATTCCTGTTGCCTCCGACAACTCCAGTACCCCTTAATGACCTCCAGCGACGGAAAAGGATTACGATTATGGATAAAGCGTCATGCTGCTTATGCTTTTTGCTTTGTTCTGCTGAACTTCCAGATTTTTTTATTTTTTGGAGGGTTTCTGCCTCAGCCCATCAACCCATCAACCTGTCCCTAAGGAATTTCCACATCCTGAAGAACCGACAGTTCATCCAGCTGAGGATTTTTTTGTCACTGTTAAAGGATCAGAGCGACCTGGGTTCTCTTCGACATTCGTCACTTCCTGGGAGACATCAAAACTCCGAGGAGGGGGTGTCAAAGAGCAGTGGAGTTTTGAAGACTGCTGAGTCCTTGGTGACAACAGAGGATCTGCATCTTCACATCCCAGAGGACCATCTTCTCTTTCCAGAGGATGAGGACGCAGACCTGCAAGAGGGTGTTGGGTTCCCAGCATGTGAAAGGTCTGACCTCGAGGAGGGGGTGTCGAGAAAAGTCGAGCTCATCCCACTTCCCCATGCTGGAGATTTTAGTTTAATAATAACAATGAATAAAGTTATCTTTAAAATTGA
>NW_015123047.1:0-738 GCF_001443285.1 Poecilia latipinna
GGAACATGGTTCACTCGGACTCAATGTCCCTCACCTCCCCTGGAACGTGTTTGAAGTTCTGCCGGAGATGGGAGTTAAAGCTTCGTCTCACAGAGGACTCCGCCAGATGTTCCCAGCAGACCCTCACTACACTGCCAGGTCTGACCAGCTTCCTCCCCCACCACCGGAGCCAACTCACCACCAGGTAGTGGTCAGTGGTCAGTGGACAGCTCCGCACCTCTCTTCACCCAAGTGTCCAAGACATACTGCCGCAGATCCGATGAAACGACGACAAAGTCGATCATCGAACTGCGGCCTAGGGTGTCCTGGTGCCAAGTGCACATATGGACACCCTTATACTTGAACATGGTGTTCGTGATGGACAATCCGTGACAAGCACAGAAGTCCAACAGCAGAACACCACTCGAGTTCAGATCGGGGGGGCCGTTCCTCCCAACTACGCCCCTCCAGATCTCACTGTCATTGCCCACGTGAGCGTTGAAGTCCCCCAGTAGAACAAGGGAGTCCCCAGGAGGGACACTCTCCAGTACCCCCTCAAAGGACTCCAAGAAGGGTGGGTAATCTGAACTTCTGTTTGGCCCATAAGCACAGACAACAGTCAGAACCTGTCCCCCCACTCGTAGGCGAAGGGAGGCTACCCTCTCATTCACCGGGGTAAACCCCAACGTACAGGCGCCAAGATGGGGGGCAACAAGTATGCCCACTCCTGCCCGGCGCCTCTCACCGTGGGCAACTCCA
>NW_015123048.1:0-738 GCF_001443285.1 Poecilia latipinna
ATAATGGACATTTTGTTGAAGCTTATTTTTTATTCATACTTTGAGTTACCCTTTCTAGCCCTACAGTACTCTTTAGAGGACATCCTGGGCTTTCCAGGGATGTGTCATGTGATAGGTTTGCATACCGGGAAGTCCCATTTTTTTCCTAAATCAAAATGGCAGATCTGCCAGAAACCACATTTTATGGAAAAAGCGTAGACGAGTCAAATATATTTTTTCTTTTGTTATTTTTGTCATAATAATTATTTATATGCTTGTTAATTAAATACCAATAATAATATTTTAACCAGTAAAAACAATTTAATAATTTCTGTTCAGAAATAACAGACCTTTTCTGAATGTCAATTATAATGGACATCAGGACTATTTCAGTGTATTTAATGACTCCACATTGTTGTAGGAGAAAGACATGAAACAGGATTCTCCACAAGATAGTAGAGGGAGATTCAGATCTGGAGTTGTCAGATGAAGATGAGGATAATAAATATCACCCTCTGGTAGGGAACTTCATCAGATCCAGGCCAATCTGATGAAGAAACAGACTCATGGTCCGTTCTCACCAAACGCGTTACGCATGTCAAAAACGCACTTGACACTTCAAATTTGACACGTGTGAACTTTAGGTGCATTCATACTAAAAGGGTTTTGAGCATCAGGTGCGTCTGGTTTACATTCACAGTCTATGTGGAACGTCATAAAAACTGGCCCAATGGTTCAAATCGCACCGCGCTAGAAGCT
>NW_015123049.1:0-738 GCF_001443285.1 Poecilia latipinna
ATGGCAAGCAGGAACATCCTGCAGCAGGACTCTAGTGCTTCGGGATGGCAAGCAGCAACATCCTGCAGCATGACTCTAGTGCTTGGGGATGGCAAGCAGCAACATCCTGCAGCATGACTCTAGTGCTGCGGGATGGCCGCAATTTGGAAACCTTATCCTTGACAAAATCACTATTGCCACTCATGGCTCTAGTGGTCGAGTGGGTTAAGGTTCCGCGCTTACAGTGTATAACAGCCACGTGATTGTCGGGGTTCAAATCCCAGGGCAGCGTGGGCAATGTGCTCAGAATAAAAACCGCTAATCTACATGAGTCACTCACAATGTAGGAAACCACGATCCTGCAGCGACATCCCTTTCGTCCGTGCGAGATTCCGAGCATATTGTACAATGTGCCGAATCTAACCACAAGACTAACTGAGCCACTTTTTACAGATTTAAATGATAATAATAATAAAAATATCTGGCTTGCTTTTGACCTGACATTCCCCGGCAGCCAGTCATGCTGCAGGATGGCGGCCATTCACAGGCAGCCAGTCATGCTGGGGAATGGCTGACATTCCCAGGCAGCCGATCATGCTGCAGGATGGCGGCCATTCCCCGGCAGCCAGTCATGCTGGGGAATGGCTGACATTCCCTGGCAGCCGGTCATGCTGGGGAATGGCTGCCATCCTGTAGCAGGAAGCTCTGCTGCGGGATGGCCGCCATTTGGAAAACTCATCCTCCACAAAGACACTATTT
>NW_015123050.1:0-738 GCF_001443285.1 Poecilia latipinna
GGCTCTTCTTCAGCTGCAGAGTTCTTTGTCCATCTCGATCTTGGCTCGAAGCTGCCTGAAGGATCCAACCAACGATTCCTCTTTTGCACTCACCTTATAAAGAGTTTATCCACCCTTTTGGTGCATTTGCATTGGCTAGCTTTGTTGCTGTGCCTGTTTCATTGGCTGACTGCTTGGACCGATAATCTCATATCCATCACCATCTTTGGACATGATGTCTGTTCTAATGTCCCCGAGTTGCTCAACAGCTCTCTTGTGTCTAACCTTTTCTTAGGTAAGTTTTAAGTTTAGCAATAAGGCCTTAGTCACCTCCGCTCTCCCATCAGTTCCTCTTTCTCCCTGACTTTTCACCTACCATCTACCTCCAACACAACATCAGTGACCTTTAGTTACAGTTACACACTTTACACCATTTCAAGTTCAATGTCAAAATCCCATTCATAACCTTTAGTTTCTCTGATTTAGCATTCACTTATAATATTATAATAAGCATAAGTTATTAGTTACTCTTATAATCATAATGTGAGTCATTACAGACATTTCTGAAAAGAAACCAATAATAATTCATTATTCTAATCATTTGACACCATGTTACAGTTACTTCTTTCACCTTTAAGTTCTTCCATAAGTTTAAGAGTAAGTGTATATATTCTTATAATTAAACCAACTGGTTAAACCAATATTAATTATTGTTTTAATCATAAGTCATCATTATTAATTTAAGTATTTTACTCTGGG
>NW_015123051.1:0-738 GCF_001443285.1 Poecilia latipinna
TCGTCTGACGCAACATTTTCACAAAAAGACACAATATAGCTATACAGATTCGACTCATGTAACGAAAAAACAATCTAAACATGTCAATACTACTTTCCAATAACTTCCAGAACCGTTTTATTTCAAAGCTGATAACTGACGGTGTATTAAGCAATCTGTACATATAAACAGATCGCAATTAATCTCCTGTACAGTAGGTTTATACCTCAGTTAACTAGAACCGCCATCGCTCTTTTTCTCCCAGCGCCCATTAGTTCAGTTGCTATGACAACGGTAAATAAAACACAAAAGTGAAAGGACTAGTAACAGAGTGTTCCACCATGTCTGTAGTTCTAAAGAGCAGCTCAGGGGCAGACAAAAGTCTACATCTATTTTGAGTGGCACTGTTTTGTGTCAGACTTTTGTTTTGAGTTGAATTTGGCTCGTTTTGTGTTAATTATGTCGCCACAGTTACTCGAAATGCCAACAAAAGCAATAGCTCCCCTCACGGGATCGAGCTGCACGTTTTGATGTATATATTGTGAAGTGGGCACGCAGCGGTACGAGCTGCATTAACGGTACTAGGAAGAGGCAGTTATTTTGAGGTGTAGAACAATAGGTGTCTGCCTATTGCTATGGCAGGCCCCAATTCTAAAAATTATAAATTCAAGATTTCCCCTAGAAAACTTGCCAGAAGCACATGTGCAATACTTATGTGTTGATATGGTTAATCACCAAAGTGCAACAACTGAATCTTTT
>NW_015123052.1:0-738 GCF_001443285.1 Poecilia latipinna
TGTGTGCACGCCACTGTCTCATCCAGTTCAAAATAGTACATAGAGTCCATCTCTCCAAAAGCAAATTATCTCGTTTCTATCCAGAAATCACCCCATACTGCGACAAATGCAAAACTGCTGTGGCCACACTGGTTCATATGTACTGGTCTGTCCAGAACTGACCCGCACTCGGTCAGTTCTGGACAGATGTTTTCCATACATTGTCCAGGCTGGTCGGAGTGGCAGTCACACCTGGCCCTCTCTTGGCTCTTTTTGGCTTCAGTGGTGGGGGATTGCCATTGCCAACCTTTAAACGGCAGGCACTGGCATTTTGTTCGCTGTTAACGAGGCGTACAGTTCTGACTAGGTGGAAGGGTACCGCGCCTCCGACTCACAAGCAGTGGTTATGTGATCTTATATCGAGTTTGAAACTGGAAAGAATCAGATGCTCTCTTCAACATTCAACCAGTAAGTTTGAAAAGACATGGGGGCCCTTTCTTGACTCATTTCGAAACTTGCAATAAGGCTCCAGATTAAGTTAATTCATTTATTAGAGTACGTTCCATTTCTGTCAAGGATAGGAAGGTAGTGCATGGATCTACTGGGTAGTGACCTGGGTGGGCTAAATGGGATTACTTTGTAGGGATTGATTTTCTGTTTGTTGTTTTGTGTCTGTATTGGATTATCACCTCTTTGTATTCACAAACTGTATGTATGTATGAAAAGGAAAAACTTAATAAAAAGACAGTGATTAAAAAA
>NW_015123053.1:0-738 GCF_001443285.1 Poecilia latipinna
ATATGTGTTAAAAACTGTTGTGTAATCCTCCGTGTGTGTGTGTGTATGTGTGTGTGTGTATTAACTAGCATTGAAGCTAAAATGGGAAAACAGCGGATCGTTGCACCAATGTTATCAGGTCCACATTAATCTGCACCACACGTCAAGTGTGACTGTGCAGATGATTTATTTACCAAGCACATAATCAGTGTTGTCGATGAGGGGAGGCAATGTAATTCTTAAATATATATTTTCTTCCAGATGTAAAATGTAAAACTGAACTGGTAGGTCACAGGCCGAAGGAGGATATTCACATAATTTCTGTTTTTTATTATTTGGGGGGTGAGTGTCCTGTACTTAGTTTTATTCCGAATTAGATGTAATATGCCTTTTGCTGTGTTATGATATTAAATTAAATTGGTGTTCTCCTAATTCCCCATTCTAGTATGACCAGCAGAGTGCAGCTGAAGCAGGACAGGCTTGTAGGTCTTACTGATTCCTCCAGCTGCTAGAGACAATCAGAACATGAGGATGGAGAGACCAGCAAGTGTTGAGTCAGAGAAGGTCAGGTAGGGAAGTAAGTGTTCCTTTTAGGGGCCACGTGTGTTTGGCTAAATATATTTCTCCAAGTCAGTTTATTTATTGGTTTTAAAAATAATGCCTCTTCTTCTATGTTACATTTTTTGCATTATTTTTAGTACAGATAATCGGCGTACTGTACTCTGTCTGCTGGTGGTTTAAATTGATTTCAGCTACATT
>NW_015123054.1:0-738 GCF_001443285.1 Poecilia latipinna
AAAAAAAAATCGGTCATATACTATTTTATCCGTGAAATTACAATCATATTAACATCGGCTATTTAGTCGCATTTTATGCGGTTTAGCTAATATTCACCGTGAATCAAGATCCCATCACAAATTAAGCAGATAAATGCATCTACATTTTTCTCCGTAGTGACAAAAAAACCACTGACTGAGGCCCCAATAACTTTTAATAAATTAAATTAAGCGACTTCACTTAAATTAGCATCACTTCACCCGCTGGGGTCTCAACGTACTTCCTCCTGGTTCAAATCTGCAGAAAAATCTGCGCTAATTCATCAGTCAGTTGGATCTGTCTGATCCAAACAGATCAACTGAACTCTGTGAGTGTTTTACCCTGAGCGGTCCGGTGTGCGCTTTGACCAAGATGTTACGTCTGCAGCTCCTCCAGAGCGCCGCTCTCCTGGGCAACTTGCACCCAGAAGGCTCCATTTGTTAAATCCGCTGGATGAGTTACTCCCAGCAGTTTTTAATTCTTCGCAGTCCGCAGTGGTTGAGCAGCGGACTGCGCATGTTACAGTCTAATTAACTTTTGCATCGTCATTTATTTCCTCAAGATAAACTACCGGCTCCTCAAACGGATTAACACAACGTTGCATTCTCTTTAGTTTTCTCTGGTGTGTAATGGAGACTTGAATTTAACGCGCCATTTCAACCAAAGGTTTTGAATGGGCTTCCTAACCAGAAGCTCCAAAGCGTTATTTAACAATATGA
>NW_015123055.1:0-738 GCF_001443285.1 Poecilia latipinna
CGATGAATTCTTAACAGTCGACAACTAAAATTTCAACTTCAAAACAGATGCTGTACTTTATTCAGTGGTGGAGAAAGTACTCAAAAAATGTACTTAAGTAAAAGTACAAATACACAGGCAAATACATTTTTGTACTCAAGTAAAAGTAAAAGTACCACATTAACATTTTACTTCAGTAAAAGTAAAAAAAAAGTACTGGCTTTTAAAAATACTTAAGTATTAAAAGTAAAAGTATTTGCTGAATGCATAACCTAATCCCTAATACAATATCATTAAGTGAACTGATCATATTTAATTTTAATACATTAGAAATGTTCAATTTTAATGAACAATGCCACAGATAAAGCATGTTTTTATTGTGTTTACTGTCTGTAACAGTTTACTTAGACTTAGATATGTGATTCTATGCATCATAATTTCAGGGATGGAAACATCTTGTCTCCTGCCCTAACTTAGCATGAACTTCACTTTTTTGCCACTAGTGGCTTTTATTTTGAAAGAAATCCAACAGAAAGGGGATGGAAAGAAGGTGGGTGAGGGAGGACATGCAACCAAGGAGCCACGTAGCAGAATTGTAGTCAAGACCACTGAACCCGAGACCAAGACCAGCGCTACATGACGCAATAAAATTAAGTTTATCAAAATTGGTTCTCAGATTGATCTGAAAGATCCACATTTCCATAAAAACACCTAGATATTAAATACTTAGAGCTGAAATATATTTAACCAGTATCAATT
>NW_015123056.1:0-737 GCF_001443285.1 Poecilia latipinna
AAAAATTTTTTGTCTTTTTTAGGGGCGTTTTTAAAAAAAAAAAAAAAAAAAAAAAAAAAGGCTCAGTTGGTAACAATGGGTAAAAGTTGCTATTTCACATGCCCTACTCATAATTTGCTTCAGGTAAACCTACCTGAAATGCTGATTGTGTTTCAATTATTTCTGACATAACTTATGGTTCCAGCCAGGGGCGCCGTACCACCTTATTCCAGGGAGGTTTACTGTGGAAACGATTTTGGGTCTTACTTCCGGCGCCCACCGGAAGTAGTATTTCATTGTAATTTGTAGGGTTTTTTTTTTTGCTATAATCACGATAGAAGTTACATCTGTCTTTTCGGTTATTGTACAATATTTAGTAAAACTTGTTTACAGACACGCTGTCTGCTATCAGAGAGCTGCTCAGTGCAGAGGATCGTAATTGTGAGTTTAATCACGGGGAGCGATAGGAACACAGCGATAAGTTTTGTAAATGTGAGTTAGCAGCGCTGATGGCTCGTTTCTCTGAAGAGCTGACAGTAATAAAGAAGAGAAAAGCAGAGAAGCTGGGCCAGCAATACATCTCTATAAGACAAAATAAAACGTCTGGGTTTATTTAGTCCAGGCACAAGACCCGGCATCCTGCACGTTTTAGTTCTCTCTCTGGTTTAACGCATCTGGATCAAATGATGACTCGTTAGAAGACCTAAGAGGAACACCGACATGCTGAAAAGATTGTTACTACCACCAGGGAGATAACT
>NW_015123057.1:0-737 GCF_001443285.1 Poecilia latipinna
CAGCACCAAGCACAACCACAGCAGCACCAACAACAACCACAGCAGCTCCAACAACAACGACTGCAGCACCAACCACAACAACTGCAGCTCCCACCACAACGTCTGCAGCACCAACAACAACCACAGCAGCTCCAACCTCGACTGCAGCACCAACAACAACCACAGCAGCACCATCCACAACGACTGCAGCACCAACCACAACTACAGCCGCACCAACAACAACCACAGCAGCTCCAACAACAACAACAGCAGCACCAACAACAACCACAGAAGCTCCAACAACAACGACTGCAGCTCCAACAACAACGACTGCAGCACCAACCACAACAACTGAAGCACCAACAACAACCACAGCAGCTCCGACCACAACAACAGCAGCTCCAACCACAACGACTGCAGCACCAACCACAACCACAGCAACTCCCACCACAACAACAGCAGCACCAACCACAACGACAGCAGCACCAACCACAACCACAGCAGCACCAACAACAACCACAGCAGCTCCAACAACAACCACAGCAGCTCCAACAACGACTGCAGCACCAACCACAACAACAGAAGCTCCCACCACGACTGCAGCACCAACAACAACCACAGCAGCTCCAACCACGACTGCAGCACCAACAACAACGACAGCAGCACCAACCACAACTACAGCACCTCCAACCACAACAACTGAAGCACAGACAACAACAACAGCAGCTCCAACCACAACAACAGCAGCTCCAATCACA
>NW_015123058.1:0-737 GCF_001443285.1 Poecilia latipinna
GACTATTTAAAAGAAATGTATAAAGACACCAGGTAACAGCCAGAATGTATATAATTAATGAGTTTGTTGGGAGCTAGGGGTGCACCGATTTATCAGTGCCGATATCCTTAATCTTAGGTGATCGGTAAACGGCCTATTTTTACATGTGAAGCTGATCTTATCTACTGATGTTATCAACCTCAACAAAAGTCTAAAAGTCAACCACTGTGCTTTTCTTTTCTGCTGTGAGAAAAGTTTGACTGACAAACCGGCCGACCAGCTCATGTCTGCACATATACAGTTAACAATAGTCGCCCCATTGCTGCCAATTCAGTAACTCACTTGATGTATAGTGCAACATTTCAACCAAAAACATGGTATCGGCCAAAATCGGAATCAGTAATTCAGGCTTTTTAAAAGATCGGTAATCTGTGATCAGCCAGAAAACTGCAATCGGTGCAGCCCTATTGGGAGTAGTTCTGGTTATAAAGTCTAACAACTGCTGGGAGGAAGGATCTGCAATAAAGCTCATTTGTGCGCCGAGGATGCAGCAATCTGTCAAGTATCCAGAGTTACACTATCAATGAAGTCTGACCACTGCCTTTCTAAACACCTCTGTTCTTGGTTCTGTCAGCATGGAGGGAATGAAAACCAGCAACGTTTGTGTAGAAACTTGTTAGTGACAGGAAGCCACTTGATGCTTATCCTATCACAGTTCCAGGCTGGAATCCACTGAGTTCCTGAGAGCAAAACATTAT
>NW_015123059.1:0-737 GCF_001443285.1 Poecilia latipinna
TTGTTAGGATCTGGGGAAGGCTGGTTGGGGGGTCTCTAGTTTCTCCACCAGGGGGCATCCTGGGACCTTCTGGAGGGCGTGAACCTGGAGCTGCACACCTGCTGCCACTTACCATTGTTTGGAGGGGTTTATCAGGACGGAGTCGCCACACTCCAGTGCCAGAGTGTTAGCCTGTGATGATAATATCATTGTAGCTCACCTCCGACCACCTGTTCTCCGAGTAACCTCCTTTTGTGCTGCCTTTCCTAGGTTGTCGTTCCGTGAAGCCCTGAGTTTCTTCAAACTTCTACGAACCTGGGCAGATTACCAAAGATCCTCGAGACCCCGCGGAGTCTACCCGTTGGTGGCCACGTCCCTGAGACCAGCTCTCAGTTCTGTCGGTGGCAGATCCCTGGTCAAGCGGATCCCTTCCGGCACCTTGTCTGAGATCTCCCTCCACTCACCTGTCCGCCCTCTAGAGAAACTCACGCCCTCGTTCCAGCCTGCAGCTCCGGATCCTAGCGGTTCACCTCTCCATGCTCAGACGAGCTCACCAGCAAGTAGGTCTCTGGCTGGACTGCAATTCCCACAATCTCTGAACCCCTCTTACCCGTCTTATCTCCACCCAGAGATCCAGAACCACGCAGACGAGCACCAGTTCCGGACCTCCTTGTACATACCTGTTAGCACTGTATTTAATAAACCACCATAACCTTTACCCGTCTCCAGAGTGTGTTCTGCGCATGTGGGTTCGACAA
>NW_015123060.1:0-737 GCF_001443285.1 Poecilia latipinna
CTCTGTGCTGAAGCTCTATTAATTAATGATTTCATCACCGAGCATAATATTGATGATTTATTCCTGACAGAAACATGGCTGAATGACAATAATGAACCAATCGTACTAAATGAATGAAAACACAAAAAAGGAGGAGGCGTGGCTTCAATATTTAAGAATACCATGAACTGTAGTAAAATCTCTTTGGGTCATTTTACGTCTTTTGAGTATCTTGGAATTGAGGTAAAAGGCCACAAACGAACTTTGACACTAACTTTATACAAAACTCCAACATATGTGGAGAATTTCTATACGGACTAGAATGAGCTTCTATCTCTCATATGCATTGATTATGATTGTTTAATAATTGTCAGTGATTTCAACATTCATGTTGACAACCCCCAAGACCGAGGGGCAAAAAAGCTCCTTAATATATTAGAGAGTTTTGGTTTAACACAACATGTCAAACAAGCAACACACACTCATGTACACACACTGGACCTGGTTATCAGTGAGGGTGAGAATATTTCCAATTCTGTAACTGATGTCGCCTGTCGGATCACTTTGCTGTTATCTTTGAATGTTCTTTATCCGTTAACCCACTTGGACAAAAAGCTACTATCACAAAACTTTCACAGAAAACACAGCAGAAACATTTAATCACATCTACTCTGCTTCCTCGCCCTTAAACTATAATAACGTAGATAAGTTGGTAGATGATTTTCAGTGCAAACTTTCAGATATCATTGATTACATTG
>NW_015123061.1:0-737 GCF_001443285.1 Poecilia latipinna
ATAGAGCTTCGGAGCGTGACGTCACTGTTCTAGTCGGAGGGGTACCAGCGCCATCTTTGGTGTCCAGAAACATAACTGATAATAACAGTCTCGCAGATTTTTTCAATCCAATTACTTAAAATAATTTAGCTATGGTACGAACTTGCTGCGTTATTGTATGTAATGTCTGATCACACTACTGAAACGGTAAAAAGATGGAAAACTGACTTTCGTTTCACTATTTTCCTGCTTGGAAACAACGCGAGGAGGCTAAGCTAACGGAGCTAACGAAAAGAAGACGAATGTCCTGGTGTCAGCGGTGAGACGTCCTGATGTTACCTTCTCCAACATCCCCAGATACCTACAAGTTTCCTCCAGACATTTCTATTAGGGTGAGTGTCTAAATTTGCTTTGTTGGTTTTGTGTCATAATTTATTTTGCTATTACTTTGTCCGAGTGTCTCATGTTAAGTTTCTGTTGAATTCATTTAAGTGGGTCAACCTTGTTTAGGGCGGTCTAATACCGCAGTAAAGCTAGCCGGCTCTGACTCCAGCCGGCCCAGCACACAATATACAAGTGCGCGGTCGCTCAAGACATTATGGTACACCCATTTACGTGCTGCTTTCACAATAAAAGCGCACATCCGGTCCATGTTAGAGCTACTCAAATCCGGCCGCAGCATTTGCAAACAGAAAATAATATATGCTGAGAAACTAATACAAAACTAATACAAAACTAATACTATATATATATATATA
>NW_015123062.1:0-736 GCF_001443285.1 Poecilia latipinna
CAGTGTCTCCAAAACACAGGAGACACTGGATCAGCAAGAGGAGGTGCAGCCACCAACCACCAGGCGCATCAAAAAGAAAAAAATACCGTTTCACATCTGGTTGGCGAAACACGCCCCCGCTGATGTAAGAACTTCAGCTGAAACCACTGAAACCCAAGATGTTTCACCAGTAGCCACACAGGAATCGATCTCCTCACTGCAGGAGACAATCGATCTGGCAGAGAAGGAAGAGTCATTTAAGTCTTGCACTGAAAATATTAATAAGCAGGACACTTCTCTGCCAGAAGAAGTTGATCAGGCAGATTCCTTGAAAAAGGAAATTTGCGGAAAGGAAACACCACTGGTCACCGAACAAGATTTCAGTGTCTCCAAAACACAGGAGACACTGGATCAGCAAGAGGAGGTGCAGCCACCAACCACCAGGCGCATCAAGAAGAAAAAAATACCGTTTCACATCTGGTTGGCGAAACACCCCCCCGCTGAAATAAGGACTTCAGCTGAAACCACTGAAACGCAAGACTTTTCACCAGTAGCCACACAGGAATCGATCTCCGTACTGCAGGAGACAGTCGATCTGGCAGAGAAGGAAGAGTCCTTTAAGTCTTGCGCTGAAAATCTTAATAAGCAGGCCATTTCCCTGCCTGAAGACGAAGGTGATCAGGCAGATTCCTTGAAAAAGGAGAACTGCGTTGAGGAAACACCCCTGGTCACCGAACAGGATTTCAGTTTCTCCAAA
>NW_015123063.1:0-736 GCF_001443285.1 Poecilia latipinna
GGCTAGCTAACTGCTTGCAATATTTGGCTACCTGATAAATGCTTTTTCTGATGAGCTAGCTGATTAATGTTCACTCTCATATGCTACCTGATTAATGCTCGCTCTTATTGGCTAGCTGATAAATTATTTTATCTGATTGGCTAGCTGATTAATGCTTTTTCTGATGAGCTAGCTGTTTAATGCTCTCTCCGATTGGCTAGCTAATAAATTCTTTGTTCTGATTGGCTAGCTGATTAATGCTGGTTCTGTTTGGCTAGCTTATTGCTGGTACTGATTGGCTAGCTAATTAATGCTTTTTCTGATGAGCTAGCTGATTAATGCTTGCTCCGATTGGCTAGCTGATAAATTCTTTGTTCTGATGAGCTAGCTGATTAATGTTCACTCTGATATGCTAGCTGATTAATGCTCGCTCTTATTGGCTAACTGATAAATTATTTTATCTGATTGGCTAACCGATTAATGCTGGTTCTGTTTGGCTAGCTTACTGCTGGCAATGATTGGCTAGCTGATTAATACTTTTTCTGATGAGCTAGCTATATAATTTTTTTTTCTTGATTGGCTAGCTAATTAATGCTGGTTCTGTTTGGCTAGCTCATTGCTGGCAATGATTGACTAGCTGATTAATGCTTTTTCTGATGAGCTAGGTGATTAATGCTCGCTCTGATTGGCTAACTGATAAATTCCTTTTTCTGATTGGCTATCTGGTTAATGCTGGTTCTGTTTGGCCAGCAGATTA
>NW_015123064.1:0-736 GCF_001443285.1 Poecilia latipinna
AAAGGGTTTCTCACCTGTATGAATCTTCTTGTGCCGTTTTAAAACACCTATTTGAGTGAATTTTTTTCCACATACTTGGCATGAAAAGGGTTTCTCACCTGTATGAATCTTCTTGTGCCGTTTTAAAACACCTATTTGGGTGAATTTTTTTCTGCATACTTGGCATGAAAAGGGTTTCTCACCTGTATGAATTCTCATGTGGACTTTTAAATTACCCTCTTGAGAGAATGTTTTTTTGCATACTTGACATGAAAAGGGTTTCTCACCTGTATGAACTCTCCTATGCATATTTAAATGACCAATATTAGAAAAGCATTTACTGCATGTTTCACATGAAAAGGGCCTATGGGTTCTGCAATGTTTTTTAAAGTTATGCTGATTTTCAAAACCTTTCCCACAAATATCACATTTCAAAGACCTTTCCTTTATGTCGGTATCAGACTGACTCTCAGATACAGTGAAGCTGATTCCTTCCTGATCTTTGCTCTCAATTACATTAGAGATGTGAAAGTAATGATCAGTTGTTGGTTCTCTACTCAAATCACCCTCCTGATAGGTAGAAGTGTCCCTAAAAGCAACAATCTGCTTCTGGACAAGCTGCTCTCCCTCCTGACTGCTGCAGAGGCCTTTCTGGTCCTGTCCAGTTGGTAAATGTTCTGGTTCCTGCTGTTCATGTTTAAGCAGTGAATGATCTGGTTCCTCATTTTCTTCATATATAAGTGGATGTTCTGGTTCC
>NW_015123065.1:0-736 GCF_001443285.1 Poecilia latipinna
CTCCTTCTGGGTGCGGGAGGGTCACGTCTTCAGTTCCGTTAGTTAAAGCCACTGGGTGAGTAAAGTTTAATTCTTTGCAGCGGCAGAGCCGTGTCTGCGTTGGTTGTGCAGCCGCAGCGAACTGCGCTTGTTACGATCTAATTAATTAATCCAGGAGATTTGTAGAATATCGGCTCTACTGCCTGGATATTGGGCTGGTAGCATGAGACAACAGTTATGAGACGGACACAGAAACAGTCTTCAGTCAGAGGCTTCTTCAGTTCGCTGGTATACTGACCACAACTGGAGATCTTTCCTTCCCACAGAATCACCATCCACAACTACTCTTTGAAGAACCTTGGATAATATGAGTTATGAAGATATTTAATTCCTCTATAGCAGTGGTCCCCACTGGGGGCGGGGGTTGCATCGCCAGATAAGGCTTCTGCATGTTGGTGTTCCCGCTAAAGCCTGAATATGCCCGATTCGGGTTGTCTTGGTCCTTTTATCGCAGCCTGTGGGGTTTTCCCTGACTGGGAACGAGAATACAACCTGTTGAATGTGACAGGTAGCCAATCAGAAACATGGTGACGCAAGAACAGAGGGGAATCCCAAACAGCTGACATATTGCGCAACTGAGAGTCCGGTGGATATCAGAGATGATATATGGAAATGTTTATGATTATATGTAAAGGTCATTATTATATATGTTTATTATGTTTATTCAGTTAAAAATGTTAACTATGAAAAAACATAG
>NW_015123066.1:0-736 GCF_001443285.1 Poecilia latipinna
TGGCTAACTGATTAATTCTGTTTTCTGATTGGCTAGCTGATTAATGCTGGTTCTGTTTGGCTAGCTTATTGCTGGCACTGATTGGCAAGCTGATTAATGCTTTTTCTTATGAGCTAGCTGATTAATGCTCGCTCTGATTGTCTAACTGATTAATTCTTTTTTCTGATTGGCTATCTGATTAATGCTGGTTCTGTTTGGCTAGCAGAATAAATCTAGCTCTGATTGGCTAGCTGAATAATTTGACCTCAGACTGGCTAGCTGATTAATGTTGGTTCTGTTTGACTAGCTTATTGCTGGCACTGATTGGCTAGCTAATTAATGCTGGTTCTGTTTGGCTAACTGATTTATTATGTTTCTGATTGGCTAGCTGATTAATGCTGGTTCTGTTTGGCTAGCTTACTGCTGGCAATGATTGGCTAGCTGATTAATTCTTTTTCTGATGAGCTAGCTGATTAATGTTTTTTTTTTTTTTTGATTGGCTAGCTAATTAATGCTGGTTCTGTTTGGCTAGCTCATTGCTGGCAATGATTGGCTAGCTGATTAATGCTTTTTCTGATGAGCTAGGTGATTAATGCTTGCTCTGATTAGCTAACTGATTAATGTTTTTTTTGATAGGCTAGCTAATTAATGCTGGCTCTGTTTGGCTAGCTTATTGCTGGAAATGATTGGCTAGCTTATTAATGCTTTTTCTGATGAGCTAGCTGATAAATGCTCGCTCTGATTGGCTAGTTGATCA
>NW_015123067.1:0-736 GCF_001443285.1 Poecilia latipinna
ATTCTACAGTTTCATCACTACATGGAGCGACTGCAGTGAACAACACAATGGTGTTTCTGAAAACATCTGCATTAAAAAGCTCCAAGTGTTGCTGTAGTGATGATTTGACAATCGGATCTTCAGGTAAATCAACAGGAATGACCAGCAGAAAGACATGAGGTCCTGGAGGACACAGATGGACACTGTTCTGGATTTCTATCTGATCCAGTTTTGGGGTGTCTTCTGTAGGCCAATACCACCACCATCCTGGAGTATCAACCACTGTGACTCGTCTGCCGAACACTTCCTGCTGCCTCGCTTCACTCTGAGCTGTTCTTCTGCTGGTGTCAAAAACATTTTGACCCAGGATGAAGTTTCCAGCTGAACTTTTACCACTGAGAAGGTTATTATATCTTCCTCCAATCAACACAATCCTCAACTCTGTTGAATGATTGCTTTGTGCTGTTGAGAGAGACAAGGAATTAGTCGCATAATGTTAGTAAGAGCAATTACCTATTTAGGCCTCTAGAGGATGTTTTCCTCATTTAATTTAGCAGCATGTTCTCATAGCATGAATGAATAGTCATTAGAAAGAATTAACAAAAAAGTGCTGATTAGAAATAAGGTAAAGTTTGAGAGAGAGGTTTATGTAGAGATCACTGACCTGAGTTGGAAATATCAGAAGCCATCACGCATGTTAACTTGAAAACCAAAAGTGAAAGCAAAGTTTGAATTGGAAAGTCCCTTTTTTAAGCTT
>NW_015123068.1:0-736 GCF_001443285.1 Poecilia latipinna
ATTCAACCTGAACAACAGGAAGGATTTTAGTTAATTTTAATCACTACAAATTATTAACAAATAATTAATCATTTGCAGTGATTGGATTATATTCTGCATCAAATATTATATAGATATTTTACTTTGAAAGGAAGCAACAAGTTTTTTTTTTTTACCTTGATCGTGGAGACCAGAGTTTGATCACAGGAAATAAAAACATGAAGCAGATTTTTCAGAGAAGAAATCATAGAAACATCGTCCTTTTATCATTTTGATTCCAGTTCATCAGTAATATAATACTGACCTTCAATCAGCAGAGATGAAACTTTGAGCTGAAATAAGCAGTGAATCTTTTCTCCAAACTTTAGAGAGCAGAAAGAAGCAGGAAAGTTCCTGAAGACAAAGTTCAAATAAACAATTAAACTTACAATTTGTTCAAACGATCAAAAGAGTCAAAGAAAAACATTTGAGCAACAAATAAAGATCCAACAACCTGATCAGAGCCGCACCTTAACAGTGTAATTCAAACTGAAAGTAAATGTGACGGATGTTGCATAACTGATGATGTCACAGCTCACCTGAGTTGTAGTTTTTTCTTTCAGAGCAGCAGAACCAGGAAGTAGAAGGTCTGCAGTGAAATCAGAGGCAGGTTGATAAAATCTTCATGAGGATTTACTTTGTTTAGACCAGTGTTTCTCAACCTTTTTGGGCCAGCGCCCCCCAGCCTTTATCCAGGTCCCTCACCGCCCCCACCAAA
>NW_015123069.1:0-736 GCF_001443285.1 Poecilia latipinna
TCTCGCTAACTGCACCGATTGCTATTCTATGAGAGCATGCTCCTCCTGTCTGTACGTCGCCAATAAAATGCTTAAAAACATTTAATGTATGAACCTATTTTCCATGATTTAGCTTATGTTTTTAATGTACTGTGTTTTTATTGTCACCAACTGAGTGTGTAATGTGATTTGTGTGATGAGGAGCGATCATAAACGACGGAGAACAGATGTGAGGCAGGCAGTTCTCGTGTTTCATCGCTGGGGGCGCTCATGAACCCAGACATTGTGACTTCACAACTGCAGAGTAAGAGATGGTAACAGAGATGGTAACCTTATATTATGTCTATGACAGCGAGCCGTCCAGTGAGCTAGCCACACAGTAGCTGCGCTGATACAGAGAGCGAGAAAGACGTGGTTTTGAGTTGCACTTTAACGGTTTCTCGATTTGCTTTTAAGCACAGCACGAAATTAATAATATCTACATGTCTAAGTTTGATTGAGATAACGGAATTATTCTGCGGCGGCGGCGCAGCTGTGGATGGCATGTAAAGGAATAGCCTTTTTGCCCTCCAGCATTGTAGCATGCGAGAAATTTCCTTATGTAAACAATAACA
The DNA here is from genome assembly GCF_001443285.1 of Poecilia latipinna. Taxonomy (NCBI): domain Eukaryota; kingdom Metazoa; phylum Chordata; class Actinopteri; order Cyprinodontiformes; family Poeciliidae; genus Poecilia; species Poecilia latipinna. Next base: position 594 of record NW_015123069.1, read on the forward strand.
TGCAGGGTATCTAGATTTGTAAATCCGATTATAATTAAGTCGGTGCCTCACCAGGTATGAACCTCACCGCAAGTCACTAATATCTATCTATCTATCTATCTATCTATCTATCTAGATAGATAGAAATCGCTGTTCTTGACATT
>NW_015123070.1:0-735 GCF_001443285.1 Poecilia latipinna
GGCTCTAAATGGCTAGTTGATTAATGCTTTTTCTGATGAGCTAGCTGATTAATGTTCGCTATGATTGGCTAGCTGATTAAATCTAGCTGTGATTGGCTAGCTGATTAATTCTCCCTCAGATTGGCTAGCTGTTTAATGCTGGATCTGTTTGGCTAGCTTATTGCTGGCTCAGATTGGCTAGCGGATTCATGCTGGCTCTGATTAGCTAGCTGATTCATGCTGGCTCTGATTGGCTAGCTGTTTAATACTGGTTCTCTTTTGCTAGCTTATTGCTTGCACTGATTGGCTAGCAGATTAATGCTAGCTCTGATTGGCCAGTTGATTAATTCTACCTCTGATTGGCAAGCTGATTAATATTGGCACTTGTTTGCTAGCTTATTGCTTACACTGATTGGCTAGCTGATTAATGTTCGCTCTGATTGGCTAGCTGATTAATGCTGGTTCTGTTTGGCTAGCAGATTAAATCTAGCTCTAATTGGCTAGCTGATTAATTCGACCTCATATTGGCTAGCTGATTAATGCTGGTTCTGTTGGGCTAGCTTATTGCTGGCTCAGATTGGCTAGCTATTTAATGCTTTTTCTGATGAGCTAGCTGCTTATTTTTCACTCTGATTGGCTAGCTGATTAAATCTAGCTGTGATTAGCTAGCTCACAGGTGTCAAACTCCAGTCCTCGAGGGCCGGTGTCCTGCAACTTTTAGATGTGCCTCTGCAGCACCACACTTGAATAGAATAA
>NW_015123071.1:0-735 GCF_001443285.1 Poecilia latipinna
GTAGCTCAGGTCCAACTCTTTCAGATGGGAGGGGTTAAAGGTCAGAGCTGAGGCCAGAGAAGCACAGCCTTCCTCTGAGACCAAACAGCCTGATAAGCTGCAGACACACAATTCATCACATGATGAGAAGATGAGAACATTGAGGTAGAGCCCAAGGTCTGAACTGGACATTTATAGGAGAGGAAAAAAGTCAATAAATTAACCTGTCAATAGGATGAAATAGTAATAACACTCTCATGTAGTTCTGTGTGTAATAAAAATCAACATTTGTCACATGTAGAACGGATCAGAATAGAAACATCCTTCATTGATCCACAGCAGGGGGTTCAGGTTTACCAGCAACATGTTTAAATGGAAGAATCAGATATTCAAGAAAAGGTAAAAATAAAAAATAACAGGAGACTATAGAGTAATGACACATTTACAACAGAGGAATAATAATGCTGTACATTTAATAAAATCAGCATCATCAGTTTCAAAGAAATGTGCAGCTGAGTATGGCAATTTAAAATCATCTATAAGATGTGTATATTTATATGTTGAAACATCAATAGACTATTTAAAAGAAACTTAAAAAAGACTCCCTGACAACTGCTGGGAGGAAGGATCTGCAATAAAGCTCATTTGTGTGCTGAGGATGCAGCAATCTGTCAAGTATCCAGAGTTACACTATCAATGGCAGCCTGACCACTGTCTTTCTTCGTTGTGTCACCATGGAGGGAGTAAAAACCAACA
>NW_015123072.1:0-735 GCF_001443285.1 Poecilia latipinna
TCAACTAAAACCTAGAGGTTGGAGTCCTTGTGAAATGGTGTTTTTGACTAAAGTCCCAGAGGGTTAGAGCCCCAGTTAAACAACCGTTAAACGATATTTAACTGAAGACCTAAAAGGGGTGCGGGTTTTAATGTTTTTATCTTTTTTTTTCAAAATGTCTTTCTCTTTCTCACTGTTTTTTTTCAATGTTACATGCTGTTTTTATTTTAATTATGTGAAGCACTTTGAAATGCCTTGCAGAGCGTCTGCAGTCAGAGGCTTCTTCAGATTTGCTGTAATACAGAAATCATTCCTGTCCACATCCATCACTATCTGTGATAACTCTTTAAATAACTTTGAATTAGTATGAGTTACAACAACATTTAATTTCCTTTTAAGTATTTTTCAATTTAATAAAAAAAAAATTGAAAAATTTAATTGTTCAATTTAATTGAAAATTAAATTAATTAATTAAAAATTCAATTCAATTATATTTTATTTGAATAATTACATTTTTATTGAAATTTAATTAAAGGAGTGGTGGGATAGCAATTCCCACCACTCTTTCAGCTTGGATTGCGTTGGTCAGCTTTGGTTATTTTTAGATGTTCTCCATAAATAAGCTTGACTTAATTTTCTGAATCCTCTTTTGGACAAGAGAACTTGTCTTGTTACAACATGTCTTGGAGAAACATGAGTAGAACTTTCAGATCTTTGGTGTATCAGGATGGTTTGGCTGCCAAGTAATGGTCTAGA
>NW_015123073.1:0-735 GCF_001443285.1 Poecilia latipinna
CTAATCAGAATACAAATAATAGTGGAACTTTGCAGAAGGTGAGAAATTGGGAAGTGGAGGGTTAATTATTGTTATCTAAGAAGAATTTTATTGTGAGGATAATCTCAAAGAATTCTCAGATGTCAGATTTTCCTCTTGCTGGCTCCATTTCATACAATCAAGTTTGTGTAGCACGTTTCAGCAACAATGCAGTTCAAAGAGATTTACATCGTAAAATCACAAAAATATAAAGTTATAAAAAAAAAACCGACCATAATCTACAATTGAGAAAACCAGTAACAAACGTTACATTTTGATGAGTGCCATCAATACACATCAAATATGTTGGTCAATGTTCATTTTATTTGGCCACTGAAGACAAATATTCTCCTCTGATGCGCGACCAAATGGACAACAACCCATGAAGCAGCAAGGCTCATCGCGCTTTTATTTTGAAAACTGACACGCAAAATGAAGCAGTCACGTGACCCATGCAATGTGAGGCCTCTGTTTGTTGCCAGTCACGTGGTTTTCAGCAAGACGACACAAGCCTCAAAGCCTGGATTCAGATAGCCCATCACTAGCAAGCTGATCCTCCCGCTGTGGGCCGGAAAGGATTCTCTGGTTGGGGTGAAGGCATCCAGCTCTGTCACTGCTGCAGCTCGCTGGAGACCCTGCTGTTTTGTTTCACTACTTGGTTTCATTTTTTTGTTCAGTTTACCTTGTTTCATTAGTTGACTTTGTTTCATTTTTGCA
>NW_015123074.1:0-735 GCF_001443285.1 Poecilia latipinna
ATGTAAAATTACTGCTCAGTTTAAAAGTTACAATATTTAAATCAGTGTTTAAAGGTGAGCAAACAAATAATAAAAACAAGTCACATGGGCAGACATTATAGACTTTATGCAAAGATTTAGTCTCAGAGGCAACTGAAATCAATTAATTAAAAAAATCCTTTCTGAACATCATCTCATGGTCTCTGAACTAAATGCATCTTTCTGACCGGGAGCTGACAGCGTGTTGAAGAGTTATGGACCAGACGCTTTGGTTGAAATGTAGTTTGTAGTCAATTCGTGCTCAAAACCTATTTTAAGTCAATCATTGGCCTATAAAATGCTGGGGGGCCACATGTGGCCCGCGGGCCTTGAGTTTGACACATGTGCATTACGCCATAGAACTGCCAATTGGTAATTGAAGTAAAGTAGCTTCCATTTCAAAGAAGCGTACATTGAAGTCGATTGGCAAATGAACCATCACCAAAGAGGAAGGCTCTTGTCTCACTGCACCCCAAGAGATGCATAACCTACAAAAACCGTTTCTGTCTGGTTTTGAACCAGAGACCTTTTGTGTGTAAAGCAAACATGATAACCACTACACTACAGGAACTGAACTTCTCTGCTTTGTTTCAGCTTGAGGTTCCAAAGTTGATGATGTGAGATGCAACGCATGAAAATTTCAACTGAGGTTTGCACTCAGATGCCTGGATTCAGAGTACAGACCATGACACCACAGACCCTTGTTGACCTTTAGTA
>NW_015123075.1:0-735 GCF_001443285.1 Poecilia latipinna
GAACCTGTGTGCCTTAAACAAGAGGTAATAATCTCTGGGTGAAATTCCCAGGGTGGCGTTGTTGAGCAATTTACTAAAATTAAACTTCCACAAAATCTGAATTTCCATCTAGTATCGCCACATTTTTTTTCAAAAAAAATTGAAGGTGCTAGTATGGTGCGCTCCATAGTCTGAAAAATACGGTAATTAGTTTTAAAAGGTTGGTACAGAGCATTTTACATTAAAACAAGAGAATTAGTGATGCATGAATGTTACAGGTAGCGGTGAGAGCATCGTATCTAGCAAGACTGTGACAGCAGTGATGGAAAAGACAGTGAAGCTCAGCAGTAGTTGGAAAGAACATGGGTCCATTTCCCACAACATGCCTGTGTGAAGTGAGCTTCTCAAGCCTGGTTACTATAAAAACTGAAACCAGAGAGACTGAGAGCTGATGAGGAAGAGCTTTGTCTTTCTTCAATTTCTGCCAGGAAATCAGCTGTTTTCATCCAAACATGGACAGATTTCACACTAGATGGGTAAAATATACCGATATTGACATTTTGTACATGCAAATCTTCATATTGTAATAGTGAATATGAAGTGAAATCTTTCTCAAATATTATTGCTTCTTTCAGAATAAGAATTATTTTCTGTATTCTGGCTAAAAGAATGCTTGTGGATTAGTTTGTAAAACACTTTGAAGTTTTCTACAACTTCTTTAAATTTAATACCACAGTGTTGTGACACTGTTCAAAT
>NW_015123076.1:0-735 GCF_001443285.1 Poecilia latipinna
CAGGTGTTGGTAGGGATCGTTCTCAATGCTGCATTCACATCTTCAATGAGACTTTCTGATGGTACTTCACTCAGCCGTTGTAATTGGCGTCGGGGTTGCCTGGTGTTCATTCGGGCCATGATTCTCTCTCTCAGGTCAGTTGCTGCCTCGTTCAGCTCAGATGGTTCGTTCATTACTGGGGCTACATACCCAGTCTCTGGGCGGGTAGTTGTAGTTAACTCCCTTCTGACCTGGCGTCCTGGCTCCTCCCCTTTGTGTTGTACCTCGTCAATCTCAAGTTGTGATAGCAGTTGCCGTTTGCGGATGTTGGAACACTGAGCTACTAGTTGTTTGGCAGTTAGTGTCGACTGGGGATGTCGAAGTAACCATTCCTCCCACAGTCTTTGCATGTAGCCCCTCTGACTAGGGTTACTTGAGTAGTAGCATTCCAACAGATCCATGTTTTCGTCTCTCGCCCATTTCCGTCTTGTTCCAGTAGCCCATTTTTCATCAAGGTGCTCTGGTTCCCCAGCACCTGACGCAGACCTTGTTTGGCCGGGCGACGTCTGAGCCGGCATGTTATGCATATCAATGTCTCTCATGGTATGAGGTAGGCTATATAGCTCCAAGGGTCTTGCCTAAGGACCCACACTGCACAGCTCAGTTTCACTGTTGTAACTGTTTGCCCCAGCCTGGATTCGAACCCGGGTCTCCCGGGTGGAGGACTGGTGACTTACCCACTGAGCTATACAGTCA
>NW_015123077.1:0-735 GCF_001443285.1 Poecilia latipinna
GGGTGTGATGGACCGAGTTAAAAAACAGAAGGAGTCACAGGATATTAAGTAGAAAAATAGGGTTTTTTATTTTAACCCAAAGATTATAAATGACAAGATAAACTGAGCTCATAAAAGAGGTCAAAGAAACAAAACTGAACTCAGGCAAAAATGTAAACAAACTGGCTGCACAAACAAACATAATTGACCTAACAAAGAAATGACACTGGCTTATATACTGGCTGATCAGACCAATTAAGACACAATAGGGATAACTAAACAGAATACAATTACAAATAACACAAAACAACTAACAGTACAGCTAAGTTTGGCTAAACTAAAACCCCCAAAAAATGAAAATCAAAAATATTAAAGTTTAAATACTAATATTTACTTAAATACAAAACTTATCCAAATAAAGAAAATACAAATTTCCCCTGCCAGCAGGAACTAGTGGTGCAGTCCAATCAGCATTTAAGCCTGCTAAGCCCTGGCCCCCATCTTTTGTCTGGCCACTCCAAGGCAGGTAAGTACCGGGAAAAACAAACAAACAAAGTTGGTTGCAAACAAATTAAACTTTAAAGTTGATATAAATACACATGTTAACTAAATGTGTGCGCTAACATAAAGAACAAATGTATCCAAATCAACTAATAAATATTTTACTTAAACTAAAGTGTTGTGTTTGAATGAAAAAATAAACTGCATAAAAGGGTTACCGACTTCAGAGTGTGGCCATGGATTTGGCCATCACAC
>NW_015123078.1:0-735 GCF_001443285.1 Poecilia latipinna
GGGCGGAGCGGGCTCTGGAGCGCCGGCAGGACGGCCGGCAGAGGGCTCTGGAGCGCCGGCAGGACGGCCGGCAGAGGGCTCTGGAGCGCCGGCAGGATGGCCGGCAGAGGGCTCTGGAGCGCCGGCAGGACGGCCGGCAGAGGGCTCTGGAAACTCTGGGGGGTCGGGGGCGTCCGCAAACTCAGGGGGCGGAGCCAAAGGGAACTCGGGAAGCTCGGGGAACGCTGGAGCGGGGAACTGCCCGCACGGAGCAGACTCGGGAAACTCTGGGGGCTCGCACGGAGCAGACTCGGGAAACGCTGGGGGCTGAAACAAACGCTGCCGCGGTGCGGGGACCGGAGGCAGCGGGGACAGACGCTGCCTCGGTGCGGGGACCGGTGGCAGCTGCAGGCGGGGCCCAGGGGCCGGGATCTCCGGCAGCTCAGGGCTGCGGCGACGGCTTTGCCCAGGGACCGGGATCTCCGGCGGCTCAGGGCGGCGTTGACGGCGTGACCCAGGGGCCGGGATCTCCGGCGGCTCAGGGCAGCAGTAACGGCGGGGTCCGACTCCAGGCGGACAAAATGCCAGCCGAGTTCCCACCCAGGGATTCTGGCTGGCTGGAGCTCCGCCACAGACCCCCTCCGCTCTAGATCCCCGCCGCCGCCTCCGTCGCGGCCCGCGTTGCCTGGGTGCGTCGAGGTCAGAGGCAAGACCCAGTTCCTCCAGCAGCAGCGGAGAAGGCAAGATCTCTACGTC
>NW_015123079.1:0-735 GCF_001443285.1 Poecilia latipinna
CAGAGTTACAGTTTGGTGGTTTCGATAAATGTTGTATATACAGCATCCTCCACGTTGCGTGCTACAGCATGTCCTGGAGAAGAAGTGTGAAAAAATTAGAAATAAATGGATCTTTGATTAAAGGAATATGCATAATCTCCACACTCTAAAAAGAAAATTGTTGAATCAACATAATTGAATAGCTTCTGTAGGTAACAAGCAATTCAGTTAAGTTTATCCAACTGAATTTATTAAGTTTAACCAATTCAATATATTATAATCATCCAACTCAATTTGTTAATTTATTTTTAACAAATTTATTAAGTATGTTTAAGATAACAGATTTAAGTCAGTCTTACTCAAATCATTTAGTTTACTTCAAAAATGGTAAATAAACTTAAATAGCACTTTTGACCACTGAAAGCACATATTAACACATTTATTTAATGCTCAGATTGGTTGGCAACAAGTACCCAGGGGACACATTAACATATGGCAGGAGGAAGCTGGAGTCGAACCGTCAACCTTCCGATTACAAGGCGACTGCTCTATCCACAGAGCCACGGCCGCTTACTGGGAATGTGTCCCTGTAAGCTTGAGTCATTGTGTCAGACATGGGACACAAACTGAATTATTTCAAGTAAAGTCAAAGTGAAAAAGATTATTTAAGGAAAAGATTTGTGTATTTAGATGACACTGTAAAAAAATTATTTAAATTTAGTTTGGAACTTCTTAAAAGTTTGAGTTGACTTTCTG
>NW_015123080.1:0-734 GCF_001443285.1 Poecilia latipinna
TACCAGGTTGTGGGGATGGTTTTGTTTTCCTTTTCAGCATCACCTACTATCCAGAAGAGGGCGCCAGTGGTTCGGGTTTTGTCAGGAGGGCGTGCTGACTGGTTCAACAGGACGCACCTGATGGATATTACCATCTCCCTGGAGGAGTATATAAGCAGCGGGTTGCCAGCACTTCTCTGCCAGAGTGTTGCCTTTAGTGGTACATCAGGTCCCTGTGTTACATTCAGAGTAGTCTCAAGGTTTCTTCGTGTTTTCTTTACCAGTCTCTTGTCGCTCTTTTCAGGACGCCTACTAGTGACTTTGGAAAAGGTTTCCCAAGTCTTCTGGCCTTGGACTACCTTCTTTAAGACCCCTCTCTAGCTGGGAGCCCGCTCCGCTCAGCTGTTCCTCGGTGCCTCCACTCAGATCTACCTGTCCGCCCTCCAACGCCGTCGCCCTTCCTACGCCCTCTTCTCTAACACCACCACTTGGAACCCACTCCCCTCCGCAGATTCTAAGCCTTATACTACAAGTAAGCACCTAACTACATTCCAGGAGTTTTGTCATTTCCCACTGTCATTCAACTCACCATCTCTCTCCCTTGCTTGCAGCCGCTCCAGATTTCCTGGTCATTGTCATCCTTTCAGTTGCTCTGCCAAATCACTTGTACATATTGTAAATAAACTATTGCATTTACTCCTCTTCTCCGTGAGTGTTTCTGCATGTGGGCTCGAAACATTAAACCCACCATGACA
>NW_015123081.1:0-734 GCF_001443285.1 Poecilia latipinna
AAAAGTGGACTTGTTGATTTTTATATTAAATGAATTTCACTTTTACAAAATATATTATGAATAATCTCAGTTTTTAAGAAAGGTATCTGCAATTTCAACAATACTTTTACTCAGTTAAAAGTATTAAGTAAGTGCAGTATGCATAAGAACTGATCTCAGTGATTGTACAATGTTTGTACAATGTTTATTCACAGTTTTTGGAACTTAAAAACACTGTCCTGCATCACAAAATACAACAGACAGAAATTAAGAAAAGATTTAAAATCAAGTTTCAATATCTGGGAAGCAATTTGAACAAATTATCTGACTTCACACATTTGAAATCTTAAGTGTCAGCTGCTTTAAACAGACATTTGATTTAGTACATTTGTTGATGCATAAAATGCATACATATAGAAAAACTTGCATAAATAACACGTATGTATGTTAGCATGCACGAGAAATATGAGGTTGCCAGGGCCAAAATAAAAAGCTGGAAAAGCATAGAAACGAACATGTTTACAGAACCTGAAGCTCAGTGCTGCCATCTGCTGTTAGTTCCGCTGCAGTGTTGCATCATGTTGTGTGCTCTGAATAAAACACAGCGCCCCTCGTGGACAGTATAGGAACTGCAGATTTTCAATTAAACGAAGTATATGTTTTTTCATGAATAATGATAATGCATTTAGCCCCCGGGCCGGACTAAATCGTTCGGCGGGCCGGTTCCGGCCCGCGGGCCGTACGTTTGACACCCC
>NW_015123082.1:0-734 GCF_001443285.1 Poecilia latipinna
GTTCAGGAAATTTCTTTAATGTGATTTTAAATTAACTTTTATTCAACTGAGCTTAATTTAAACTCAGTTTTATGCAATAATATCAATATGTCTTGAGAATAAGGCTATATGTTGATATTGTTCATAGATTTACACACATATACACTTTATTTAAATACTTTTGTTTTCTAACTAATAGAACAGAGTATAAAAGATGAGACTAAGAAAAGTGAGAAAAATGAGAAAAGTGAAAAGGATAAAACAGAGGAATCAGGTGAGGCCACAAAGTGATTATCAGTTCTGGAGATTTCCTTAATGTGATTTTAAATTAAACTTTAATTCAACTTGTTACATTTAGCTAATTCTTTTAGCTTGATTTAAACTCAGTTTTATGCAATAATATCAATATTTATTGAGAGTAAGGCTATATGTTGATATTATGATTAGATTTATATATGTATACACTTTACTTTATATTTTTGTTTTCTAACTAATAGAACAGAGTGGAAAAGATGAGACTAAGAAAAGTGAGAAAAGTAAAAAGGATAAAACAGAGGAATCAGGTGAGAACGACGCCAAATGATTTAAGACAATAAAGTGATTATTAGTTCAGCAGATTTCTTTAATGTGATTTTAAATTAACTTTTATTCAACTGAGCTTAATTTAAACTCAGTTTTATGCAATAATATCAATATGTCTTGAGAATAAGGCTATATGTTGATATTGTTCATAGATTTACACACATATACACTTT
>NW_015123083.1:0-734 GCF_001443285.1 Poecilia latipinna
TTGTGTTCATTTAACTCAAAACTTACAAATCTTTAACCTGAAGGAACTTTTCACTTTGACTTGACTTAAAACAATTGAGTTCAACGCCAGTTTTGTATCCTAACTCAATTTATTATGATCATCCAACTCAATTCACTAAGTTCTTCCAACTCTTCCAACTCAATTTGCTAAGTTTTTATAACTTAATTCATAAGGGGGTTTAACATGACAAATTTAAGTCACTCTTTCTGAAATCATTTATTTTGTTCAAATAAACATTTAAAATCTCTTTGACTTAATTCTACAGAAAGTCAACTCAAACTTTTAAGTACTTCCAAACTAAATTTTAATACTCTTTTTACAGTGTCATCTAAATACACAAATCTTTTCCTTAAATGACCTTTTTACTTTGACTTTACTTGAAATAATTAAGTTCAATACCATGTTTGTGTCCCACGTCTGACACCATGACTCAAGCTTACAGGGACACATTCCCAGTAAGCGACTGTGGCTCTGTGGGTAGAGTAGTCGCCTTGTGATCAGAAGGTTGACAGTTCAATTCCAGCTTCCTCCTGCCATATGTCAATGTGTCCCCTGGGTACTTAATCCCAAGTTGCCTACCATCTGAGCATTAAATAAATGTGTGAATATGTGCTTTCAGTGGTCAAAAGTGCTATTTAAGTTTATTTACCATTTTTGAAGTAAACTAAATGATTTGAGTAAGACTGACTTAACAAATTGAGTTGGATGATTAT
>NW_015123084.1:0-734 GCF_001443285.1 Poecilia latipinna
GTGAGTCCTCTTGGTCCCTGGGCTGACCTTTAGGGTTCATAACGAGTCCTGTTGGTCTCCTGGCCTGCTTCTGCTGCTTTGTAGCGAGTCCTCTTGGTCTCCGGGCTGACCTCTAGGGTTCATAACGAGTCCTCTTGCTCTCCGGGCTGACCTCTAGGGTTCGTAACGAGTCCTGTTGGTCTCTCGGCCAACTTCTGCTGCTTTCTTGCGGGTCCATTTGGTCTCCTTTCTGACCTCTAGGGTTCATAACGAGTCCTGTTGGTCTCCCTCCCTGCTTCTGCTGCTTTCCAGCGAGTCCATTTGGTCTCCGAGATGACCTCTAGGGTTCATAACGAATCCTCTTGGTCTCTGGGTTGACCTCTAGGGTTCATAACGAGTCCTCTTGGTCTCCTGGCTGACCTCTAGGGTTCATAACGAGTCCTCTTGGTCTCCGGCCTGACCTCTAGGGCTCATAACGAGTCCTGTTGGTCTCCGGGTTGACCTCTAGGGTTCATAACGAATCCTGTTGGTCTCCCGGCCTGCTTCCGCTGCTTTGTAGCGATTCCTCTTGGTCTCTGGGCTGACCTCTAGGGTTCATAACGAGTCCTGTTGGTCTCCCAGCCTGCTTCTGCTGCTTTGTAGCGATTCCTTTTGGTCTCTGGACTGACCTCTAGGGTTCATAACAAATCCTGTTGGTCTCCAGGCTGACCTCTAGGGTTCATAACGAGTCCTCTTGGTCTACGGGCTGACCTCTA
>NW_015123085.1:0-734 GCF_001443285.1 Poecilia latipinna
TCTAAGCATCTTTTGAGCCGTTTCTGATCAGAAACAGCAAAACAAAAAACATGCAAAAGTCGGATGATATAATCTTTTCTTTTTGGACATATAAACATATTTTTTTCAAGCCTTGCATGCAGAATACATCAAACATTTCATAAACATTTTACTAATATTTTAATTATTCAAAAAGTGGAAATATTGTAGCTAATTGACATGTATTTGTTTTAAACTGGAACCTGTGACTTCAATCATCCCAGCAGTAATGGGAATCCCACCACGTCTTACTTGATGCCTTTACTTCTCAGTACTTTACTCAATGTCGTCAGGTAGTTTGCATCAGGGTAGTCATCACTGAAAAAACATCATAAGGACACTGTTAATGCATGTTTTTGCTGTATGCACACATTCAGTAAATCACAAATGTGATGATGTTTTTTCAGCTGCTGAATCTGTGGAAGACAAAAATAATTAAAAACAAAGTTGCTTCATCACAGACTAAACTTTGGTAACTTTACCTTTCAGAACTGAATAGATCTAGTGTGACAGATTGCCATGTTTTATATCACATTAGCTTTATGAGAGATAATATAGATTTGAAACCACATTTTTACATGTAATTTATATAAAACCAAAACTTTCTAATAATTTTAGAAATACTTCACAAGTACAATGACCTGAATGCATCTCCTCCAAGTATAACAAATGTCATTGTGGTCAAACACACAGTTTTGTGAGACAACAGTCCAACA
>NW_015123086.1:0-734 GCF_001443285.1 Poecilia latipinna
TATGTAACCGGGTGGTTTGGCTGGAAGACATAGTTTACATCCAGTGGTTGCAAATTCCCACCCAGTCAGGGCTCTTGAACACATCTAGGCCCCGTTCCCCACCATCACTTCCGTTCACAGCCTTGTTGGGCTCATTAAGCGTATATAGGCACCGGGTGTGCACGCCAATCTGTGTGTGTTTGTTTGGTCCGTTGGTTGAGTTGGCTCTCAGGTCAGATGAGCGCTGGCGCCGTGCTCATCGGGTTGCTGTGAGTGTTCGGATCGTGGACACTTAATACTGACTGCTGCTGTTGCCTATTATGCTCCCACAAACCATACAGAACCACAAGCGATGCATAGCTCTTTATATTTTTTATTAGCTTGCTGGGCACAGCCTTAGGACTGGGTTGGGGCAAGGTGGGGTTTGTTTTCTTTTGTCTAACATTATTTTGTTATTTTGTGTTTCTACTAATTTGGTTTGCATTTGTTTTTGGTTCCAATTGCTTCTAGTCTCGTCCTGGGTTTTTGAGCCTTATTGCGTTTTAAATTAGAATAATAAAGTCTATTTTTTGTAAAGGAATGTATAAATAAAATATATTTTGTATACTACTTCTGTTTCCTCATTCTCAGCCAGACCTACCTGGGTATAATTAATTGGGGAAACTCTAGACCACTTGATATTTCAGTAGTCTACCAGTTGGCTTTAGGGCCACGTCTTCAGTCACAATCCGGGTTCTTTCCCCCGTGTTACACTT
>NW_015123087.1:0-733 GCF_001443285.1 Poecilia latipinna
CAACTGCAGCTCCAACTACCACCACTGCAGCTCCAACCACAACCACAGCTGATCCAACCACAACCACAGCAGCTCCAACTACCACCACTGCAGCTCCAACAACAACCACAGCTGCTCCAACCACAACCACAGCGGCTCCAACTACCACCACTGCAGCTCCAACTACCACCACTGCAGCTCCAACCACAACCACAGCGGCTCCAACTACCACCACTGCAGCTCCAACTACCACCACTTCATCTCCAACTACAACCACAGCGGCTCCAACTACAACCACAGCGGCTCCAACTACAACCACAGCAGCTCCAACAACAACCACAGCATCTCCAACCACGACAACTGAAGCTCCAACAACAACCACAGCAGCTCCAACCACAACCACTGAAGCTCCAACCACAACCACTGCAGCTCCAACTACAACCACAGCAGCTCCAACTACAACCACAACATCTCCAACCACAACAACTGAAGCTCCAACAACAACCACAGCAGCTCCTACCACAACCACTGCATCTCCAACCACTACAACTGAATCTCCAACCACAACTACAGCAGCTCCAACCACAACCACAGCGGCTCCAACCACAACAACTGAAGCTCCAACCACAACCACAGCATCTCCAACCATAACAACTGAATCTCCAACCACAACCACAGCAGGTCCAACAACAACAACTGCAGCTCCAACAACAACCACTGCAGCTCCTACTACAACCACATCAGCTCCAACCAC
>NW_015123088.1:0-732 GCF_001443285.1 Poecilia latipinna
GAGGTGAGGCAGGCAGTTCTCTTGCCTCATCGCTGGGGACGCTCATGATCCCAGATATTGTGACTGCACAACTGTAGAGTGAGACACAGTGATGAGCTAGTCATGGAGCTAGCCACACAGTAAATAAGTAAAGTACAGCGATATATTTGTTTTCTCATCTCTTCCGATGTCAACATGAAAGACATTTCTACACTTGAACAGTTTTCTAAAGTGGATTTTCAATTGAAGCAGGAGCTAACTTAAGGAAGACCAACACCGGAGCTGAAAGTTTTGCTTCGAGACAGTTTGATGATTCTTAAACGGAGTAGAAAGGATATGCTGAGGATAGACTTGGCTTTGGATGAACGGATATTTTTGTGCAGAATTAGCGGTGCATGGATTTCATTGATAGATAAAAGGTAAAACATCAATGAGGGGTTTTTGTTTAGTTTTTTAATGAAATGTGCGTTTTGTGGGCTACAGTTTGTATGTCTAAATAATTCAGTAAAGTAGAAGCGGTAGCTAATCTACCACATTATTTATTAATTAAACATTAAGCCTAAAACATACTACAACAACAGACTTGAATGTTCTGTTCTGTGTGCAAAATTCTTGAATGTTTTTTTGGTGTTAAATCCTAAAACATGAAAACATGAAGTGGCATTGTTGTCAGTTGCTATGGCAACGAGTCTGCGTGCAGCGTGGAGAACACCTCTTTCCCTTTGCTGTGGATCATAGCACGAAATTAATACC
>NW_015123089.1:0-732 GCF_001443285.1 Poecilia latipinna
TGTTTGTAAAATTCGGCTCCCATTTAAAGCAGAACTTACAAATACACACAAGGGGGTTACGTCACAGGCATCAGGCAAAATATGTTTCACCAGTTAAATGGAGAAAGTAAATAAATAGCCAAACACTCAAATATGAAATTATGTTGACCTTTTGCAACAATGATTTATTACAAAAAACACGAACTAAGAAAATAATAATAGTTATCCTGATAAATAAATCAGTAACCAAAACTCTCTCAAAATAAATTTAGGATAGGTTTAATCCACTTAGTTCATGTTAGTAAAGAAACTCAAATGGTTAAATGTCCAAATCTTCTTGATCCTTTTTAATACGAATATTGTCCAGAAACGAGTTCCATATCATGGGAGAATTTCTCCTTTTTAATCCAAAGTCTCAATCCAAAACGAAAAATCCCAAGCGTCAAAAACCTCCCCCCAACAAATGAGAAAAAGGAGTGGTACCACCAAAAATCCCCAAAAAGAAACGTAAAGTCCAGATCTCACCGGGAATGTCTTTATTTCCCCCACCCTGTGGCGTCCTCCTGCACCTGGCGGCGTTTCCTGTGCACAAGCTCCAATCCAGCTCCTAAAGCGCCCGATCCGCGGCGCTGGGGCGAACTTTCATCTTCCGTTTTACCTCCTTACTTTGATTCATTATTTGTTATAAACGTTCAATTAATTCAAGTCTCCCGCTGCACGGATCTGACGGTGAGCGTCTTCCACTCTGATTGC
>NW_015123090.1:0-732 GCF_001443285.1 Poecilia latipinna
TGCCAAGAAGTAAACATCTTATTTTTACTTTTGCAAAATTTATTCTACTGTAAATGTCTTGTGTCTAAGCAGATGAGCAATATTTCCAAAGAGATTATGTTTATAGACAACAATATTACTTATTAATTTGGTGTTATAAGATGAGCCTTTTTTCCTGCTAACAAACTGCCGTGAAATATAAGTCAGACTTTTACCTTTGTGATGAAAGT
Organism: Poecilia latipinna; assembly: GCF_001443285.1. Taxonomy (NCBI): domain Eukaryota; kingdom Metazoa; phylum Chordata; class Actinopteri; order Cyprinodontiformes; family Poeciliidae; genus Poecilia; species Poecilia latipinna. Next base: position 210 of record NW_015123090.1, read on the forward strand.
CTGTTTTATTCAACACCAATAACAACAACAAAAAAACATTTTCACTTTTCTGCAAAACTCACCAACTGCACAGTTCTTGATAAGTAGTATAAGATAAGCTGTATTTCAAAATAGCAGGAGTAATCTTATGTTTTTTGAACAATACCAAAATTTGTTGTTAATCGGTTGCTAGGATACGATCGTGTTTTTTGGTAACCAAGTGACACGAAGTACACATCTGATTTTTACTTTTTGCAAAGTTTACCAACTGTACATTTCTTGCATCTAATCAGATAAAGAGTATCTCAAAAGAGCATATGTTTTATAAACAATAATTAGGTTTTGAGAGATGAGCGTTTTTTTGTTGTTTTTTTTGTAACGAACTGGAACGAAATATAAATCAGAATTTTACTTTCATGTTGAATGTTTTAAAATATATTCAACAATGACAAAAAAGAGAAAACATTTTCACTTTTCTGCAGAATTCACCAACTGTACAAATCTTTAGTATAATTCAGTCAGTATTTCAAAAGAGCAGAATAAA
>NW_015123091.1:0-732 GCF_001443285.1 Poecilia latipinna
GTTATTTCCTCTGGGCATCTTTTGGAGCCACCGCCGTTTATATGGGACAACACCAATATATTTAAACAAATTTCAGCAAGCCATTCTGTGTTTCACATTTGCTTTTTTATTTTCAGCGATCTTAAGCATGTCTTTTGGTTCATTTGAAACATGCATATCATATGCAATTGAATATTCGCTTAACTTCACTTTTCACTTTTTTCTAACGGTTAAACAGAAGTAATTGTACTCTTGTGTGCAAATTACATTTGAAACATAGAAAAATATCTCACCATGGCAGTTCAATATTTACAGAATTTTTAAATAAAACAACAGAAAAATGAGCAAGTAATAGTCATATCAACAAGTGCAGGGCTCATTTGAAATATGACATATTAGTAAATGTTGATTAGATTTTTAAAAGTTTATTATTCTGGAGTGAAAACTGAAAACCTGTCTGAATTTATGACTCATTTTGATCCTAAAAACAAAAACAAAATTTATTCAGACTTATTGTAAATGACAAATGACTTGTCTGCATTAATGTGATACCGAGATCTGGACTGCAGCACATAAGCCAGGTCTGGCTCAAAGGCAGTGGTAATGATGCGCAAGATGTCTGTAAGTGGGAGTTATTTAAGTTCACAACCGAGAATGTCTTCTCACAAATACGTGGACTTGGGTTTGCAACCCGTCCCGTAAAATACGGAATCGTCCCGTACTGAACCGAAACGGGACGCGATTTGTTCCGTA
>NW_015123092.1:0-732 GCF_001443285.1 Poecilia latipinna
TCTGTGAGGGTTCTCACATTAACCAGCCAGAGAGACGCTGAATGGAATTCAAAAAATAATCTTAATTTATTACAAAAAAGTTCAAAAATAATCAAACAATGAAGAATTGGGCCCAAAACTGAGGTCAACATAACAAACTACAACTCAGGTGTTAACACAAAGAACTCAAGCACAAAACTGACCTAACAAACAAGACATGAGGGGAACTTAAATAGTGGCTGATCAGACCACTGCTGACACACAAGGGGTAATTTAAACATACAAAAACTTAAACAAATACAATACCAAATCTTTAAATTAAACAAACATTAGACTGAAACTACCAAATAGAAAAAGCATTAAAGAAATGGTCAAATTATATTAAAGAAAACCAAATTTCCCCATTCCCTGGCAAACAAATGGAACGGCCCGCTGAGGAGGTTTGCCAGCCATATAAGGACGTCAATTAGCTGGAGCTTTTCTGTGACCCTCCAGGAGCAGCTCCAAAGGAAACTGGGAACTCAAAACAAATAAATTAATTTGTTGCTTTCAACAAAAATATAAAGAACTGACAAATAAGGTTAACTAAATGTGTGCACTCCAAACAGTTAACCAAAAAAGTCAGACTAATGAAAATAATTTTTAACAAAAATCTAAACTATTCACTAATTAATGTCTAAATTAATGTAAAGGATAAAACAAACAAAATGATTACCCTTCAGGTCGGTGTGACAGTAGGGTCAGCTGTCACAC
>NW_015123093.1:0-732 GCF_001443285.1 Poecilia latipinna
TTTTGACATAACCAAAGTTTTGTTTGATTTTTGAACGTACTAAAACTGGTTACAGACTTTAAATGAACAGGAAGTGAGTTCCAAACTGCAGATCCTCTCACAGACAGAGCACTTTGAGCAAAAGTGGTTCTTCGAAAGGGAACCTTACAATTTCCATCCAAAGCTGCTCTGGTAGATCTGCTATTGCCCTGCAGTCTCTGTATACAATCGCTTAATGGTGTAGGTGCAAGTCCATTTAAACACTTAAAAATCAATTTTAATACATTATAATTTAGAAAATTTGTAAAATCCAAAATGCCAAATTTAGCTAAAATGTGACGGTGGTGGAATCTAATCGGCTTTTGATATAAAACCTTTAAGGCCCGATTATACAGACTTGCTAGTGGTTTGAGTATAGTTTGATTAGTCTGAGACCAGACAGTAGCTCTGTAGGTAAAATGTGAGAGGATCAGTGAATTTAAAAATATCTCTGCACAGTGAAGTGTCAATGTCTAATAATTTTAAAACAATTTATATTCGATCTAACAGTTTTGCAGATTTTATAAACATGGGTCCTATAATTTAACTGAGCATCCAGAATTATTCCTAAATATTTCTCTTGTGATATTGTTCAATAGGGTCCCATTGATCTGAATATTCAAGGACTGTAATGATGTTTTCTTGATTGAAAAGCAAATGCACTTTGTTTTCTTTGTATTGAGAGTTAAGCAAGAATCCTTTAGCCATGTTGAT
>NW_015123094.1:0-732 GCF_001443285.1 Poecilia latipinna
ATTCATTCATTCATTCATTCATTCAGCCTAGTGTTAGTTCACACACGCAGACATTTTCGACCTATCATTCAGAATAGTATGTCTGTATGCTTTGTGTGTATGTGTGTGCATGCAATATTTTATTAGTTTATATGTGCAATCTTAGTCTCTTATGTATATGTCAGAGAAAATTGTATGCGTGTGATATGTTAATAGTGTATATGCGCAATTTTAGTATTTTGTGTATGCGTTTGAGAGAAAAATGTTATGTGTGTGTGACATTTTAATAGTATATATGTGCAATTTTAATATTGTGTGTGTGTGTGTGTGTGTGTGTGTGTGCGTGCGTGTGTGTGTGTGTGTTCAAGTCTTTAGTAGTGTGTGAGAGACAAAACATAGTTTTTGTCCTAATTGGCTCCTGATACTGCACTACTTTTCTTGAATAGTCTGAAAAACCGGTGCACCCGGAGAAAAATGTTCCTTCCCATTTACAGTGTGTTAAAGAAAGAAACAATGTTCAGTACAGGGTTAATTAATGAGTGAATCTAAATTTGGTTGATCTTAACAATTGACTTGGTAGGTGGTCATTTTCTTGTATGGAGAAAACTCCAGTTTTCTCCATACAAGGGAAAACCGGAGTTTTCTCTTGTATGGAGAGGGCAGATTGTCTCTCCATGAATGTAAGATGTTAAATTTTGTGATATGCTGAATTAAAAGCCCAGCTGGGCTCCAAGGGTTAAAGCCCGGCCACCA
>NW_015123095.1:0-732 GCF_001443285.1 Poecilia latipinna
AGCCATAGACATTAATACGTAGACGCCTCATGGAGCGGGTCGGCCCGTTGCAGCGATACGTAATCGCGTCCGCCATATTGAATGTGGCATCTCTGCCAGTAAGCTAATACAAATGAATGGACCGAACTTCAGAAAATGCCATTCCACAAAGTATTTTTAGCTAATGTTCGTCATCGACCCACTCACATATAAACGTGAATATATTTGGAAATTAAACAATCACCAAAGACAACATTTATGACTTTTTTATTATATTTTAATTGTCATTTCTGAATAAAGAAAATAAATGTGAACCTATAATACAATTGATTTTGAAATCATTTTTATATATACAGTAATCAACATTTATGAACATATGTACACACAGACGTCAATATATTAAATAATAAAATATATGTACATATAAAATATATATATAATTTATCTATTAGTTAACAAATAAAAAATATTTTATTATTCAAATAACAAATATATGAATAATATATAAGAAATTATATATATATATATATATATATATATATATATAGTCTTGAACAGTAAGGTTTAATTTTCTCCTCTTTTCTGCTGAAGAACTGTTTGTGTGTGTGCAAATATGCACACACAAAAATGTGGAATATGTGCCAGTAAGGTAATACAAGTGAATGGGCTGAACTTGATAAAGTGCCGTTCTACAAAGTATTTTAAGTTAATACCTGCCATTGACACATTTTCTCACACATTAATATATTTGGC
>NW_015123096.1:0-732 GCF_001443285.1 Poecilia latipinna
GTCTGTCAAGTTCTTTCTGGTTTGATTAACTGTGTGATCCCAACTTGAAAAAGATCGTTTCCACTGTGAACTTTCAGCTTGATCCCACTCAGAGAGACTTTAATTTCGTTGACTCATCTTTATTTTTTACATGATGGCCCACATAGCTCATCTCAATAGGTGAAAAACCTCAAAAAGAAACAGAAAGACATCTATTACATTCTGACATTAATAAAGTAAATAACTTTTTTTTTTTAAAAGAATAAATATATTTTTTTTTGTTGATTCGACAGCAATACATAAATTGGCATTTCATTTTTATCAAAATTTGTTAAATTCCCTCACAGACATTCCAACTGACATTCCTTTTTCTTTCTACTTTAACCAATAAACACCAAGTGTATTTCCTTTTTTTTTCTTTTCAATCCACTAACTTGACCTCAATAAGACTAAACAGTACAACACCAATAATACAACAAACAATTCAGCAGTGAGCAGCAGCATTGAGCCTTACCGGCTGTCTTTCACAGCTTGTTGAAACTTTTACACAGTTCTGAGTCAAATGCTCCAGCGCTGTTTGCATCTCATGCTCTCAAACCAGGACTGACAGGTAAGTCAAACTAAAGTAGCTGCACTCTGATTGCTAGGAGATTGAAGATTGAGTCCACCTGGTTCTCCTCACTAACAGGCAGAGGGGAGCTGCAGAAAGGTGCAGGGGAGTGACAGAAGGGAGTGGTTACCTAGCAGTTCACC
>NW_015123097.1:0-732 GCF_001443285.1 Poecilia latipinna
TTGAGCACCTGCCCTTTAGTGATCTATGCACGGCCCTGCTGAAAATGTTTTGTTTTTTCAGTAAATAACCTGAACGTCTCAGATCTTGGAGAAATTCAGCTTAGATGGACCAGTTTCACCACGACTGTGTCCATTTCTGCTTGCAAAAACAATTAACACTTTAGCAAGGCATTAATTTCCTATCAAAAGGCCCAACTTGAATGAGCCCGTTAGGAGGGTAAAACGCTTTCACATTCTGGTTTTGAAATGTTCCGATGACCGTGAACGCACCGTAGATCCTTGTGTGACGTAGGCCTCAGCCAGTCCAAACGTCAGCGTCAGTTCATGAGAACATGTGGTCAGAAAACGCATAGACATAACATAAGGACAGACCCTCATGCACCGCTCTCGCCTATTGTCGCTGACGAGATTTAGGGCGGCCATCTTGGAGCGGTACACCACTCCACTCAGCGTTATGTGTTTAGCAGCACAATGACGTATCAGCGCATTTAATCGATCATAACGCTTTTTTGTTACTGGAAACCATATTCAAACATCTATCAAAGCTACATTTATAAACAATTGTATTTTTAAGTATGTTTTTAATACACAGTTCATCATATTTAAATATGCTTAGTGGCTATAACAATAGAATAGGAATGGAATATTCTGATATCGATGTATGAAGAGCATATTACATTTAGTAATATCAATACATTTATATAACTATACAAACACAAATAAATTAAGATT
>NW_015123098.1:0-732 GCF_001443285.1 Poecilia latipinna
TAATTATTGTTTATGAAACATAAGCAATTTTTAAATACTGTTTATCTGCTTAGAAACAAGAAATTTACAATTGTTTAATGTCGCAAAAGTAAAAATCCAATGTTTGCTTCGTGGCACTTGGTCACCGGAAAATGTGGTCGTCTCTTAGCAACAGATTAACAACAAATATTGTTGCAGTTCAAAAAACAATACATTTCTTCTGCTCTTTTGAAATACTATTTATCTTACACAACTTACTACTTAGCACTAATTGGTCAGTTGGGGAATTTTGCAAATGATTTGTTTTTTGTAATTGGTAGTAAATTATTATAAAACAGACATTCGTCACAAAAATAAAAATCTGATTTACACTTCGTGGCAGTTCGTTACCATAAACAATAAGCTCATCTTTTAGCACCAAATTAATTATTGTTTATGAAACATAAGCTATTTTGAATACTGTTTATCTGCTTAGAAACAAGAAATTTACAATTGCTTACTGTTGCAAAGTAAAAGTCAGATGTTTGCTCCGTGGCATTTGATTACCGGAAAACGTGGTCGTCTCTTAGCAACAGATTAACAACAAATATTGTTATTGTTCAAAAACATTACATTTCTTCTGCTCTTTTGAAATATCTTACATTACTTAGTTCTTAACAAAAATTGTGCAGTTGGTGAATTTTGCAGAAGAATATATATTTTTTGTCATTGGTGGTAAATATATTACAAAACAGACATTCGTCACAAAAGTAA
>NW_015123099.1:0-732 GCF_001443285.1 Poecilia latipinna
CAGCTAACGTAAGACTGTGTAACGGACAAGGCTTCAAGGTGTAGAAGTTGTATCGGTACTGCCATTATGCTGTACTTAGCTAAAAGGTACAGCATAATAAACACATAATGAATGTGTTTATTATTGACTTTTTTTCAGACTTGGGGGTCATTATTCACACCTCCTTAAGACCTTAGAATATTTCAAGTTTCAAAATTCAAAAGTGATCGGGAGGTGCTGGTGCCTATCTCTAGCTAACGTTCCGGGGGACAGGCTGGGTCACCCTGGACAGGTCGCCAGTCTGTCGCAGGGCCACTCAAAAATATCCCCATTCACTAAACACAAAGAAAGCAAAGCAATAATACTTACACCAGCACACACTCCTTTGTTCTTATTGATCTTACTACGGTTGAGCTGCAAATGCGGTCGTGCACAAGCTTTGATCCAAGTAAGGGATCCCGTTTCAGATTTTGGAAATCTGAATTCCACAAATACAATCAGGATACCTGACATCGCCTGTACAGATACCCCACTGACAGTGGAGAACCATTCTTTTTCGAGTCCTGCGCAAAAACTTTCTGCCGGTCTGCTCGTCCACAATGTACATTAGCATGTGTTTACTACTGTGGCTTGTGTTTGTGAGACGGTCACGCACGTGGTAGCTGCGCTGTGACGTGAAATGGGCATTAGCCAATGAAAGGCGGCCCCTGTGGTAAGGTCCATAGCAAAATAAATCCGATTTGACAAAAAAAA
>NW_015123100.1:0-731 GCF_001443285.1 Poecilia latipinna
TATGTCCATACTTTTGGCATTTGAAATAATGAAGTGGTGGAGGTATATAAGGTCTGACTTGAAAACTGAGATACTTTATTTTGATATTTTTGGCAACTCTTTTTCTTCAAACTCAATGAGGATTGACAAACTTCCTACTCTTTGTCCATCCACTGTTTTTGACAATATTTTCAAGTTATTCACTTTTGCACCTACAACACTTCTCTTAATTTTATCAAGATCTTCAGAGGGATCCCATAAATCACTCTTCTAATTTTTTTATTATCTCCCATGATTTTTTTGTTTTAAAGGTTTTATTGGCTCTAGTGGCCTTTATTTGATAGTTAATTTACAGGAAAGTGGGTAACGAGAGAAGGGGAAGACATGCAGCAAAGGTCGCCAGGCCGGGAATCGAACCTGCAATGGCTGCGTCGAGGATTAAGGCCTCCATATGTGGGTTGTGCTTAACCCCTGTGCCACCACAGCACACAGTTTTTTTGCAAATATTATCCACATTTAAAGCCTTATTCTTTTGTTCTTCATTTTTACAAACTACCAATAGGTTTCCGTCTCTCAAAATCTTTACCATTTCAACATCTCCAATTTTCTTTTGTATTTCTCTTGACACCACAATGGGGCTGATTTTATCCTGTTCTTCCTCGTTCTTAAGTTTTAATATTACTTTAAATTCCTCCCTCACAACTTTCCTCCTAACTATCCTTTCTTCTTCAGAGCTACTTCCTTCTAGTTTT
>NW_015123101.1:0-731 GCF_001443285.1 Poecilia latipinna
TTCCAGAATGAGAAGGTTCCAGAACATTGTCTGTTTTACATTGATAACTTAATTTAATATGATGCAAGAGAGAGAATATTCCAGAATGCTGCCTGTTTTATTATTGATAAGAAATTAAATTTATATGTTGAAAGAGGATCCTTGACCCTTATTCTCTGTGTGAGGAGGAGTTGCATTGGTATAACTGGGTCAAAAGTCACAAAGAGGGCCTGACCCCCTATTAACCATTTGATATAAAAGAGAAGGTTCCAGAATGCTGCCTGCTTTACATTGATAAGAACTTAATTTATTGTGATGCAAGAGAGAATGTTCCAGAATGAGAATGTTCCAGAATGCTGTCTGTTTTATTATTGATAAGAACTTAATTTAATGTGATGCAAAAGAGAATGTTCCAGAATGTTGCCTGTATTATTTTGATAAGAACTTATATGATGCAAGAGAGAGAATATTCCAGAATGCTGCCTGTTTTATTATTGATAAGAACTTAATTTAAATCAAAACATATGTTTTTATACGATAAGCATTTTATGACGCAGATTTAACGGTCGTTTTATACGATAAGCATTTTATGACGCAGATTTAACAGGTGTTTGTGTGCGATAAGCATTTTATGACGTAAATAAACAGATGTTTGTGTGCGATAACATCGATTTTGATTTGGGCGTGGCATTTTAATCCATCAAACTCGATTAATTAAAATTTGACATAAGCTTGTACCCTTAGTTTTTAAT
>NW_015123102.1:0-731 GCF_001443285.1 Poecilia latipinna
AACAAAAGAACCAAATGAACTCCCACCTGGAGGCCAAAACTGTGGGATTATATGGAAAGATTCCCCTCATTTTCTCAAGTGGGGAGATTTATCCTGTAATGAAAAGCATAATTTTATCTGCTATAGTGGTGAGAAAATAGTCCTTTATTTTGATCTAGATCCTCTTATTAATGTTTATATTATGACTTACTTATTAAAGTGTTTTGAGCTCTGATTTCTTTATTTCACAGAAAATGATTCATCACAGAAATACCACTTGATTTATGATTCAAAGAACTGGATGGAAGCTCAGAGTTACTGCAGAGAGAATCACACAGATCTGATCAGTGGAAAGAAGCAGCTACAGGATGGAGAAGTGAACAATGGGTTAAATTTAGCGACTGCAAATTCAAAATACATATTTATCGGTCTGTTCAGTGACACCTGGATGTGGTCAGATGGAAGTAATTTCTCCTTCAGACACTGGAATCTGAAGTTTGACTATCAGATAATCAACAGTGATCAATGTGCCATGACTATGTTTGATGATGGAGGCAGATGGAAGAATGAGAACTGTGATGAAAGAAAACCCTTCATCTGTTATGATGGTGAGTTATCATTTTGTATTTGCATGTACATTACTGGACAAGATGGAAGGACGTATGGATTTACAATAATAACCAGAATAAAACAACAGATTAGATGTTTTTCTTCCTTATTTCAACAGATAACATGATCCTGGTCAAAGAAAA
>NW_015123103.1:0-731 GCF_001443285.1 Poecilia latipinna
TATATATATATATGTGTGTGTGTGTGTGTGTGTGTGATGGTGATCTGGAATGTCTATTTTCACACACCCTCCCTGTGTTTGCAGCATGTAAGTGGGTGGACATGGGAAAGGCTGCTGCAATGGTGCAGTCATATGTGATTTTAATAATTAGTAAATCTGCTGCTTGAGGAGAGTCATCGCTAAACAGTGTCTCAGCTTTTCTGCAGGACAGATTTTGATCAATGTGCGGTCAGACTCATATGTGATCCATAAAAGCAAATTCTGGTCCGCTTTCAATCCTCAGTCTCGGTTCAGTTGGGTTGACCTCTGGTGCGGTTCAAATGCATATGTGGATGCACTCCAAAAGCAGGAAGCGGACTACAGCGCAGGGCATTCTGGGTAAATACAACCAAAGCAAACATGCAAGTCTAGCACTAGCAGGACAAAAGGCTTGTTTTTCGTTTACATTTTGGTGAAGAAGGAAATTGTGCTGTGTCTACTTCAGAGGTTTTTGTGTTGTGTTTCTTGGCGCAGCGCCCCCACAGGTGAGGGTGGGGGGCACAGGTTGTTCAAAGGGTTTCATTTGTTTGACTCAGTCTTGTGGAAGAGAATTGGAGCATCTGAAAATGTAACAAACATTGCAACTTTGGTCCTCAGTCGAACCGAGTCTATCAGACTATCAGATGTGAAAACATCCTTAAACTCTATGTCCTTTTCAGATACTCTGTCTGTAAACATATAGAGTACATGTT
>NW_015123104.1:0-731 GCF_001443285.1 Poecilia latipinna
ATCATAATGTGCCGTGATAAATTATGTTTTTCACTAAAACTTTTTCCACAGTTCACACAAGAAAACGGCTTTTCACCTTTGTGAATCCTCATGTGACGAGTTAAACTAACTTTGTGAATAAAACTTTTTCCACAGTTCACACATGAAAACGGCTTTTCACCAGTGTGAATCCTCATGTGCTGAGTTAAAGTCAGTTTTTGACTAAAACTTTTTCCACAGTTCACACATGAAAACGGCTTTTCACCAGTGTGAATCATCATGTGCTGATTTAACGTCCGTTTATCACTAAAACTTTTTCCACAGTTCACACATGAAAACGGCTTTTCACCAGTGTGAATCATCATGTGCCGAGTTAAATTCGGTTTTAGACTAAAACTTTTTCCACAGCTCCCACATGAAAACGGCTTTTCACCAGTGTGAATCATCATGTGCCGAGTTAAATTCAGTTTTAGACTAAAACTTTTTCCACAACTCCCACATGAAAACGGCTTTTCACCAGTGTGAATCATAATGTGCTGATTTAAATGCTGTTTTCGAATAAAACTTTTTCCACAGTTCACACATGAAAACGGCTTTTCACCTGTGTGACTCTTCATGTGACTAGTTAAAGACGATTTGCGACTAAAACTTTTTCCACAGTTCACACAAGAAAATGGCTTTTCACCTGTGTGAATCCTCATGTGGCGAGTTAAACTAACTTTTTGACAAAAACTATTTCCACAGTTCACACA
>NW_015123105.1:0-731 GCF_001443285.1 Poecilia latipinna
TTACTTCTCAGTTTAAAAATTACAATATTTAAATCAGTGTTTAAAGGTGAGCAAACAAATAATAAAAACAAGTCACATGGGCAGAAATTGTAGACTTTACGCAAAGATTTAGTCTCAGAGGCAACTGAAATCAATTAATTTAAAAAATCCTTTCTGAATATCATCTCATGGTCTCTGAACTAAATGCGTCTTTCTGACCGGGAGCTGACAGCGTGTTGAAGAGTTATGGACCGGACGCTTTGGAGCGTCTGGTTAGGAAGCGCATTACAAACCTTTGGTTGAAATGTAGTTTGTAGTCAATTCATGCTCAAAATCTATTTGAAGTCAATCATCAGCCTATAAAATGCTGGGGGGCCACATGTGGCTCGCGGGCCTTGAGTTTGACATGTGCATTACACCATAGAACTGCCAATTGGTAATTGAAGTAAAGTAGCTTCGATTTCAAAGAAGCCTACATTGAAGTCGATTGGCAAATGAACCATCACAAAAAAGGAAGGCTCTTGTTGTCTCACTGCACCCCAAGAGATACAGAACCTACAAAAACTGTTTCTGTCTGGTTTTGAACCAGAGACCTATTGCATATAAAGCAAATGTGATAACCACTACACTACAGGAACTGAACTTCTCTGCTTTGTTTCAGTTTGAGGTTCCAAAGTTGATGATGTGAGATGCAACGCATGAAAATTTCAACTGAGGTTTGCACTCAGGTGCCTGGATTCAGAGTACAGACC
>NW_015123106.1:0-731 GCF_001443285.1 Poecilia latipinna
AGCAGCACCAACAACAACCACAGCAGCTCCAACAACAACCACAGCCGCTCCCACCACAATGACTGCAGCACCAACAACAACCACAGCAGCTCCAACCACAACCACTGCAGCTACAACTACAACCACAGCATCTCCAACCACAACAACTGAAGCTCCAACCACAACCACAGCAGCTCCAACCACAACAACTGCAGCACCAACCACAACTACAGCAGCTCCAACTACAACCACTGCAGCTCCATCAACAACCACAGCAGCTCCGACTACAACCACTGCATCTCCAACCACAACAACTGAAGCTCCAACCACAACCACAGCAGCTCCAACCACAACAACTGAAGCTCCAACAACAACCACAGCAGCTCCTACCACAACCACAGCAGCTCCAACCACAACCACTGCAGCTCCAACAACAACCACATCTTCTCCAACCACTACAACTGAAGCTCCAACCACAACCACAGCAGCTCCAACAACAACCACAGCATCTCCAACCACAACAACTGAAGCTCCAACCACAACCACAGCAGCTCCAACCACAACCACAGCATCTCCATCCACAATAACTGAAGCTCGAACAAGCACAGCAGCTCCAACCACAACCACTGCAGCTCCAACCACAACCACTGCAGCTCCAACTACAACCACAGCAGCTCCAACAACTACAGCAGCTCCAACCACTACAACTGAAGCTCCAACAACAACCACAACAGCTCCAACCACAACAACAG
>NW_015123107.1:0-730 GCF_001443285.1 Poecilia latipinna
TACACATATAGTCATTCTTATCAAAGTGTCTTGAATAGGAATCAAATAAACACAAACATTTATTTTTTATCATATTTTACATTTCTTATTTCAAATTGCACGTAACATGTCCACTTCAAAAATACACCTGAACAGGGCCACAACACCGCGGTAAAGCTAGCCGGCTCTGACTCCAGCCGGCCCAGCACACAATATACAAGTGCGCGGTCGCTCAAGACATTATGGTACACCCATTTACGTGCTGCTTTCACAATAAAAGCGCACATCCGGTCCATGTTTGAGCTACTCAAATCCAGCCGCAGCATTTGCAAACAGAAAATAATATATGCTGAGAAACTAAAACAAAACTAATTCTATATATATATATATATATATATATATATATATAGTCATTTTTATCTTTTTCCCCTAAGTTGCCGTGCACATTGCTGAGAAACTCTCTGTTTCCAAAGACTGCTACCACTTCTGGATGAAAGAGGGGCACCTCTAGAACAGAACCAGAAAGTGGCAACCAGATCTGATGTGTAATTTCAAAATAAAAGACCATTAAAGTAGTAGTTTAGATCTATTCCACCTAAGTTGCCGTGCCCATTGCTGAGAAACTCTCTGTTTCCAAAGACTGCTACCACTTCTGGATGACAGAGGGGCACCTCTAGAACAGAACCAGAAAGTGGCAACCAGATCTGATGTGGAATTTCAAAATAAAAGCTTATCAAAATAGTCTTTTTTT
>NW_015123108.1:0-730 GCF_001443285.1 Poecilia latipinna
CCATGGGGCCTCTCATACCGATGTGTCGGCCCATGTGTCAAGCCCATAGACCAAAACTCGTGTTGGTGCGCGTATTGGTTTCAGCAAGTCACGTGATCGATACAGGAACTGTATAAACTGTGTTTATATGGAAGCAAATCTGTCAATCTGTCAAAAGCATTTGCCAAACGAATTCTTGATCTTTTACGGAACAGCATCAACTATGGAGCAGCTTAAAACGAAAGGTTTCCACAGTGTGGGACCATTTTGATCTTATATTGGAAAATAAATTTGTTTTCATTTTTGTTGTTTCATCCGGTTCCAGTTTCTACTTGATCTATCTGAATCCAAATTCAGCTGAAATTGGCTCTTGGTTTACTTTCATATGTTCTGCAGGTTAAATGTCGCATATGTTTGACTAAACTGTCTTATTTAAATAAATCCACCTCCTCAATGCTGAGGCATTATGAGGCATGAGAATGAAGTCCCAGATACACCTAGATAAACTCAGATATACAGCCATTCTACAAATTACTCAGTTGCTCTTTATAAATTATTTAATGTACAGTGAATCTTCGCTATAACGCGGTTCACCTTTCAAGGTATTGCTGCTTCGCAGATTTTTTTGTGCAGTTTTTTCCCCCCAGTGTTCTGCGTCTTGATTGACCGTATGATTGGTAAAAACAGTCTCCGCGCTTCTCTACCTGAGTGCCAATAAAGTTACGGTATTTAATACAGATTGTCCATTCAG
>NW_015123109.1:0-730 GCF_001443285.1 Poecilia latipinna
TGTTTCAAACAAAAAAATATTTCAATCAAATTGTAAGAATTATTTTTTTTCTTACAATTTGCAATTTAACGTGTTCCGATTGGTTAGCGCTGACTAAAGCGGATGACTCCCTGAGATCTCAGAACTCTGTCCCGAACTGCAGGGCTTCGGTGACGGGACACAGAATGTGAATGGTAAGTAATCTTCACAAAATTACACCGTTTAGCAGCTTCTAAAGTGTACACCCTGTTTCAAAGAAGAAATCTTACACAACTTATGACGACAGTCACATATTTTATCTGCCGCGATGCCCGGTAGCATATTGTGCTAGCTAATGTTAGCACTAGGTAAAGTTCATAAACTAGGCTTGTGTAATATTCGCCTGTCTTTATGTTGAATTCGTTAACCAGCGCACCTCTGTCGAGTGGCATTAAGCGTGGACAATACCACATATATCTGGAGGAAATATGTGTTAAAAACTGTTGCGTAATCCTCCGTGTGTGAGTGTATTAACTAGCATTGAAGCTAAAATGGGAAAACAGCGGATCGTTGCACCAATGTTATCAGGTCCACATTAATCTGCACCACACGTCAAGTGTGACTGTGCAGATGATTTATTTACCAAGCACATAATCAGTGCTGTCGATGAGGGGAGGCAACGTAACTCTTAAATATATATTTTCTTCCAGATGTAAAATGTAAAACTAAGCTGGTAGGTCACAGGCAGAAGGAGGATATTCACATAATTTCT
>NW_015123110.1:0-730 GCF_001443285.1 Poecilia latipinna
CTGTGCCAGTGAACATTCAGGGAATGGACATTGAGATCGTGAGGTCCTACAAGTACCTGGGTGTTCACCTTAACAACAAGCTGGACTGGACTGACCACACAGCTGCCCTCTACAAGAAAGGACTGAGCAGACTACATCTCCTGAGGAGACTCATGTCCTTCGGTGTGTGGGGGGCTCTTCTCAGGACCTTTTTTGATGCTGTGGTGGCATCAGCCATCTTCTACGGAGTGGTCTGTTGGGGCAGCCGCATCTCCACTGCTGACAGGAAGAGACTGAACAAGATCCTCAGGAAATCCAGCTCTGTCCTGGGGTGTCCTGTTGACCCAGTGGAGGTGGTGGCAGAGAGGAGAATGAGGACTAAGCTCCAGCGCATGCTGGTATACCCTTCCCACCCCATGCACCTCTCTCTGACAGCACTGAGCAGCTCCTTCAGCGCCCGGCTGCGGCACCCTAAGTGCGTGAAGGAAAGATACCGCAGGTCTTTCCTTCCAGCCGCCGTCAGACTGTACAATACCCACTGCTCTAAGTAGTTCACCACTCTCTACTACAGGCAATAAACCTGGAAATTGTTTATTTATTTATATTTCGAATAATACTGTTTTTTAGTATTTCTATATTCACTTGATTTTACTGTGTATATATAGTTTTTCATATTGGTTTTGCTTTTTATACTGCTGTAACAATGTAAATTTCCCCACTGCGGGATTAATAAAGGAATATCTTATCTTAT
>NW_015123111.1:0-730 GCF_001443285.1 Poecilia latipinna
TGTTTGTAAAATTCGGCTCCCATTTAAAGCAGAACTTACAAATACACACAAGGGGGTTACGTCACAGGCATCAGGCAAAATATGTTTCACCAGTTAAATGGAGAAAGTAAATAAATAGCCAAACACTCAAATATGAAATTATGTTGACCTTTTGCAACAATGATTTATTACAAAAAACACGAACTAAGAAAATAATAATAGTTATCCTGATAAATAAATCAGTAACCAAAACTCTCTCAAAATAAATTTAGGATAGGTTTAATCCACTTAGTTCATGTTAGTAAAGAAACTCAAATGGTTAAATGTCCAAATCTTCTTGATCCTTTTTAATACGAATATTGTCCAGAAACGAGTTCCATATCATGGGAGAATTTCTCCTTTTTAATCCAAAGTCTCAATCCAAAACGAAAAATCCCAAGCGTCAAAAACCTCCCCCCAAAAAATGAGAAAAAGGAGTGGTACCACCAAAAATCCCCAAAAAGAAACGTAAAGTCCAGATCTCACCGGGAATGTCTTTCTTTTCCCCCCGGTGGCGTCCTCCTGCACCTGGCGGCGTTTCCTGTGCACAAGCTCCAATCCAGCTCCTAAAGCGCCCGATCCGCGGCGCTGGGGCGAACTTTCATCTTCCGTTTTACCTCCTTACTTTGATTCATTATTTGTTATAAACGTTCAATTAATTCAAGTCTCCCGCTGCACGGATCTGACGGTGAGCGTCTTCCACTCTGATTGC
>NW_015123112.1:0-730 GCF_001443285.1 Poecilia latipinna
CACACTGCTGACAATTTGGCCCAAGTCAAAGAGACATAATGGAGGACTGGGCCATAACCAATAAAGTAAGGTGTCTTGTGACTGATGCAGCTCCAAACATGATCGCATCCGCTAGGCAGCTAGTAATTCGGCACTCGATTTGCATTGTACATACTCTCAATTTATTAGTTAGAAAATCATGTGATCAGATCCCCACACTTACATCCATCAGACAGAAATCTAGGCACATTGTCACATACTTCAGATCAAGCACTACAGCCAAGGAGAAGCTTGCTCAAGTGCAACAACAGATGGGACGACCAATCCTGAAACTTATCAATGAGGTGCCAACACGCTGGAACAGCACATATGGAATGCTGTCAAGGCTACATGATGAGAGGGAACCAGTGTGGGTGTCTCTGGCCTCTCTAAAAACAGGATTTGACTCCACTTACAGCTGATGACCATACCATCATAGGAGAAACACTTCTTGTGCTTGCTCCTTTCCATCAAGCTACAGTGGAGTTGTCTGAAGATAGGTGTCAGGATCCAACGTCATCTCGATGATGAAAATGCTCTGTCTTGCACTAGAGTAGCGGTTCTCAACATGGGCGGTACTGCCCCCCGGGGGACGTTCAGAGGACGGCGGGGGGCGCTGGCGGAAATTTGTACAAAAGCGGGGCGCTGGGATTCCTTTGGGGAGCGTTTGGTCGAAGGTAAACTTTACACCTTAAATGCACAACAATACCAG
>NW_015123113.1:0-730 GCF_001443285.1 Poecilia latipinna
TTTTTTTTGGCCCCCAAAAAATTGGTTTTTAAAGTTTTTCCCTTTTTTTTTCCCCCCCCCCCCCCATTTTCTGAAATAGGTCTCTAGAGTTGACCTAGAGAAAATCATTCATGCTTTTGTGTCATCTCGTCTGGACTACTGTAATGCCATTTTTATCTGCCTGGATAGGTCTCCAATTTCATGTTTGCAATCAATACAGAATGCAACAGCTAGACTTCTTCACCAAATCCAGTAAATTCAGTCGTATCACTCTGGTTATATTCTCTACACTGGCTCCCAGTTGATTTTAGAATTCGTCTTAAAGTACTTGTGCTGACGAACAGAACTTTAAATGGTCAGACTCCAGATCATCTTTGTCAGCTTTTAACTAAATTCTCTTCTGCTCGTGGTCTTCGTTCCAAACACTGTATCTCTTGGTTGCTCCTCGTATGGTTCTTTCAGTCAGTGGCTGTGGAACAGTTTTCCCTTGCTGCTCCGTTTTGCACACTGTGGATGTTTTTAAAAAGCAACTGGAAACGGTTTTATTTTCCCAGGCTTTTATGTCATGATTTTATTGTTTGCTATGTTTGTTTTATGCTTTGCATAGTTTAAGGTTGATTTTTATTGTACTACGCTTTGTGATTTTATGTCTGTGAAAAGCACATAATTGAACTTTACTTACTTGCCAGCCCACCAGTTCATGCTTGTAGGTTTGCATTTGACAATAATCACCCCAATGTTGCCAACTCAA
>NW_015123114.1:0-729 GCF_001443285.1 Poecilia latipinna
CCCCTAAATGCTTTGTTACAATATGAGAAAAAAAAAAAAAAAAAAAAAAAAAAAAAAAGTCTTGTTAAAAGTAAAATAATCTGCTAGTGGAACTAGTATTTTTTTAAATACATTTTTGATTTAAAACAAACTCCTATCTTTTGCTGAAAAGTTACTTGTGAGTTTTGTCTTATTTCAAATGCAGTAATATATTTTCACTAGAAACTAAATCAAAAATACTTGGTAAGACTTTGTGGTTTTGCAGTGTTGACCGCAGCAGCAGTTGATTTTCTTGAAAAACATTGAGCTAATCTAATTAAATGTTTTAACCCTTCTCGCCGCTTCTCCCGTCTCTTTTGTCCAAGAACAGGAGAAAAAGACAGAGTTCAGTCACATGCAGTTAGGAAAAGATATAAATAGCTTAGCAGCAGTAAAAGGTGTAAATGTAGTGAATCATTTTAGGTTACAACCTGTTCATAATGTGGTGGGATGGTGTTCCACCCTCCCCTACTCTTCGCGCCGGGTGCAGCTAGAAGCGCACCGTTGATTGGTGGGCCGGGCAGATGCCGTTATAGTTGGGCAGGCCGCTGCAAGGTGCGTGTGTCTTTGTTTCTCCCACTGTTGCTACAATCTGCGGCTACATGTTGGCTTGTGTGTTTGATCAGGTCATCTAAGATCGTAAGTGCCAGTTTTGTTATCAGTGGCTGGGATCGTGGTTGTTTTTTGGGTGCTACACCTATCGTGCGCTTC
>NW_015123115.1:0-729 GCF_001443285.1 Poecilia latipinna
TAGAGAACCTTCTGCTTTAACAGTTAGTATCTCCTCTAGCTTATCTTTTGCATTTTTAAGCTCTCCCATTATGTTTTTATTCCCTAGTTTGTGCTCCCCTTCCAATTCTATGATCTTATTTTCCAACTCCTTCTGTTCTTTCATTCTGGCTTTTTTCATTCTGGATGATATTTCTATTATTTTCCCTCTTATCACTGCTTTCCCTCCTTCCCATAGTATTGTTGGTGAAACTTCCCCATTATCATTTATTTCAAAGTATTCCATAAGTGACTCCTTGATCTCTTTGACCATATTTTCATTAGACATGATTGAAACATTCATTCTCCAATATCTGAAGCAGGATTCCTTATTTATATTTAAAGTTAGCCTTATAGGTGCATGGTCACTTATAGTTATATTTTCTATGTTACATTTTGATACCTTATGTATATGTGGTTGAGATATATATAGATAATCTATTCGAGAGTAGCTTTTGTGTGGGTTTGAGTAAAAAGTGTAGTCTCTTTTTTGGGGGTTGGCATTTCTCCAAACATCAACAAGACCAAGCTCTTTAGTAATATTATTCAGCATTCTAGATTTTGTTGTCGGTGGCCCGTAATCAGAAGGATATCTATCTAGAATATTATTTTGAACCGTATTAAAGTCTCCCCCCATCAATATCATTCCATTTGCATCATTAGTCATTATATCGACTATTTCTTTCAAGAAACTGTCCTTCTCCTCATTTGG
>NW_015123116.1:0-729 GCF_001443285.1 Poecilia latipinna
GTGTGACAGCTGACCCTACTGTCACACCGACCTGAAGGGTAATCATTTTGTTTGTTTTATCCTTTACATTAATTTAGACATTAATTAGTGAATAGTTTAGATTTTTGTTAATTATTTTCATTAGTCTGACTTTTTTGGTTAACTGTTTGGAGTGCACACATTTAGTTAACCTTATTTGTCAGTTCTTTATATTTTTGTTGAAAGCAACAAATTAATTTATTTGTTTTGAGTTCCCAGTTTCCTTTGGAGCTGCTCCTGGAGGGTCACAGAAAAACTCCAGCTAATTGACGTCCTTATATGGCTGGCAAACCTCCTCAGCGGGCCGTTCCATTTGTTTGCCAGGGAATGGGGAAATTTGGTTTTCTTTAATATAATTTGACCATTTCTTTAATGCTTTTTCTATTTGGTAGTTTCAGTCTAATGTTTGTTTAATTTAAAGATTTGGTATTGTATTTGTTTAAGTTTTTGTATGTTTAAATTACCCCTTGTGTGTCAGCAGTGGTCTGATCAGCCACTATTTAAGTTCCCCTCATGTCTTGTTTGTTAGGTCAGTTTTGTGCTTGAGTTCTTTGTGTTAACACCTGAGTTGTAGTTTGTTATGTTGACCTCAGTTTTGGGCCCAATTCTTCATTGTTTGATTATTTTTGAACTTTTTTGTAATAAATTAAGATTATTTTTTGAATTCCATTCAGCGTCTCTCTGGCTGGTTAATGTGAGAACCCTCACAGG
>NW_015123117.1:0-729 GCF_001443285.1 Poecilia latipinna
CATTCGTACATTGGTAGTATAGCGTCCTCCGAAATACAAAAGGAAAGTGGCAGGGATCTCCATTTAAGCTTGTCACAATTACGGTATTGTCTGGACAAAAAGAGACAAAATAACTGTGGTTAAACAAAGCAACAAGCCACTGTGGTAGGACTTTCACACCTTGTGTTTTCTGTTACCCACCACGGTTGGGACAGTAGCCAAATTTCTTGTCTCTATCAAAGTTATCTGTGGTGGCACACCACAATTTGCTGCCTACTAAACCGTCACTAGTACATGAGTGGTATTCCTTGCCCCGGAACACAAAAGGAAAGTGGCAGGCATCTCCATCCGAGGTTCCTCCAATTACAGCAGTGTCTGGACAAACAGACAAAATAACTGTGGTTAAACAAAGCAACAAGCCTCTATGGCAAGACTTTCACGCCTTGTGTTTCCTGTTACCCACCACGTTTGGGACAGATGCCATATATCCCGTCTGTGTCATAGTTGCTAGTGGTGGCACACCAGCGTTTTCCGTCGGTGCGACCGTCGGTGGTGCAGCTCTTATACATCTTACCCAGGAAGGTGAAGGGGAAGACACAGGGGACTCCACCCGCATTTCCACCAACAGTGAACGAGACTGTGAGGATTACAGTTGAAAGCGTAGTTGGATGAGTTCCAGTTTTCCTTCACAAGCTCATAAACATAATGGATAACTTCAGGCTCGTCATTTTTGTCATGCTTACGTTCACT
>NW_015123118.1:0-729 GCF_001443285.1 Poecilia latipinna
CATTTCATAATTTACAATTTTTAAGATTTAATTTTTAAATGACTTCAAATGATTTGTGTGCATATAGGTGTATTACATAGAATTAAAGAAGTTGTGGATAAAACATGCAGTGATCTAACAGAATAACTGTGCTGTAGCTGTGCTCAGTGAAAACCTGGAGGTTTTCATGGTTTTCATGGTTTTCATCAAACCATATTTCAAACGTATTCAACCCTTCTATGCCAATACTTTTTTGTGCCAATTGTTTTTGAGTATCACATGTTAGAACATAAAATGTTTGTTTTCATGAATCTGTGTTGTCAGTAAACAACAGTAATTGAGAAAAACAAAAGGAAATGTGATCTTAGGTTCATATATTGTAGCCTGTTTTCTCTCTCAGTTCCAGTCCTAAAGTAGATCCCATCCTTACCTCCAGCTCTTTTTTTTCCCCAAAGGCTAAAGCATAAAGTCTACTAATTCCAAATCTAACCCATAGAAAACTGTTTTTATTACAAGCCATGGCATCATAATCTCACATCCCCCAATTCATTAAAGCCTTATTAACCCTTATATATGTAAACTTCTGTGTCACTATTTGAGCATTTAGTAAACATAAATCATTTTGATAATTCTAACTGACCTAAAACAGGAAAATGGTCAATATGATATAATGTCATAGTGAGGGAAGAGCCATTGTGTCTTCTTATGCAGATTAAGTGAAATATTACAGAGGCATAATAGTACTACTAT
>NW_015123119.1:0-729 GCF_001443285.1 Poecilia latipinna
TAGCTTATTGCTGGCACTGATTGGCTAGCTAATTAATGCTTTTTCTGATGAGCTAGCTGATTAATTTTCGCTCTGATTGGCTAGCTGAATAATTTGACCTCAGACTGGCTAGGGTATTAATGTTGGGTCTGTTTGACTAGCTTATTGCTGGCACTGATTGGCTAGCTAATTAATGCTTTTTCTGATGAGCTAGCTGATTAATTTTTGCTCTGATTGGCTAGCTGATTATATCTAGCTGTGATTAGCTAGCTGATTAATTTTTCCTTCAGACTGGCTAGCTGTTTAATGCTGGTTCTGTTTGGCTAGCTTATTGCTGGCAGTGACTGGGTAGCTGATTATTGCTTTTTCTGATGAGCTAGCTGATTAATGCTCGCTCTTGTTGGCTAGCTGATAAATTATTTTATCTGATTGGCTAGCTGATTAATGCTTTTTCTGATGAGCTAGCTGTTTAATGCTCTCTCTGATTGGCTAGCTAATAAATTCTTTGTTCTGATTGGCTAGCTGATTAATGCTGGTTCTGTTTGGCTAGCTTATTCCTGGCATTGATTGGCTAGCTGATTAATGCTCGCTCTGATGAGCTAGCTGATTAATGCTCACTCTGATTGGCTAGCTGATTAATTCTTTTTTTTGATTGGCTAGGTGATTAATGCTGGTTCAGTTTGGCTAGCTTATTGCTGGCAATGATTGGGCACCTGATCAATGCTTTTTCTGATGCGCTAGCTGATTAAT
>NW_015123120.1:0-729 GCF_001443285.1 Poecilia latipinna
TTAGGTCATCAGAACAGACATCATGTCTCCAAGATGGTGATGGATATGAGATCATCTGTCCAAGCAGAAACAGGAAGTGAGATTTTTGAGATGCATGAAGGAAACAGGTGCAGAGGGCAAACAGAGAACTTCAGAAAGTTCAGTTCTAAAAAACAAGGGAGTTCATCTGAAGGTTGAGGCCAACCAAAAGGCAGTTGACGTCAAGGAAAAACGCACGTGAGGAAAGAAAGTGTGTGGCTGCTGATAAGAATAAAAAGACACCACACAGAAGGTTCGAGGTTCTTTGTTCCGCAGCGTTCGAGTCGAGCACACATGGAGATGAAGAATCAACGGAGGGCTGCGTGATGATACCCCAGGACGACTGCTCGCTGCACAAGGAAGGGACAAGATCCGTTTACCCACAACCCGGGATTCTGATTCGACTGCGGCCCTGCACTCAACCCAAGGGATTACATCGATGCTGCAGTGGACATGGGGAATATACCAAGATCTTTTGTGGATAAAGAACTGAGGTTGTTGAGGATTCTCACCAGTTCAACTTTGGATTTATTCTGAAAGGACTCTGCCAAGACAAAGACAGGACTCCATCCATGGACGTTAAAGTTTTCTGCTGCCAAGATCGTCTCTGCATCTGGGTTTGAGTAATACTGCCTCCCCCAAAGTCTCTATTTAGATTAAGACACAGTGTAGGGTTAGAAGTAGGAGTAATTTCTAAAAATTCTTAAAAGT
>NW_015123121.1:0-729 GCF_001443285.1 Poecilia latipinna
CGTTCCCCCTATGTTAAAATCACCCATCAGATAGTGTTCCCCTTGTTTTACAGTGTGGAAACGGTATCTGATGGGCATATTTCACCCATCAGATAGCGTTCCCCTTGTTTTACAGTGGGGAAACGGTATCTGATGGCCACAGTTCACCCATCAGATAGCGTTCCCCCTATGTTAAAATCACCCATCAGATAGTGTTCCCCTTGTTTTACAGTGGGGGAACGCTATCTGATGGCCACATTTCACCCATCAGATAGCGTTCCCCCTATGTTAAAATCACCCATCAGATAGCGTTCCCCTTGTTTTACAGTGGGGAAACGGTATCTGATGGCCATAAATCTCCCATCAGATACCGTTTCCCCTGTTTTAAAGTGGGGGAACGCTATCTGATGGCCATAAATTTCACATCAGATAACGTTCCCCCTGTTTTACAGTGGGGGAACGCTATCTGATGGCCATAAATCTCCCATCACATACCGTTTCCCCTGTTTTAAAGTGGGGGAACCCTATCTGATGGCCATAAATCTCCCATCAGATACCGTTCCCCCTGTTTTAAAGTGGGGGAACGCTATCTGATGGGTGAAATGTCTCCATCAGATAGTGTTCCCCCACTGTAAAACAGGGGAAACGGTATGTGATGGGAGATTTATGGCCATCAGATAGCGTTCCCCCACTTTAAAACAGGGGAAACGGTATCTGATGGGTGAAAGATGGCCATCAAATAGCGTTCCC
>NW_015123122.1:0-728 GCF_001443285.1 Poecilia latipinna
AAATACAAACAAAATAACAAACCAAAGGAAAGAGCACAAAAAAGAGGAAAGGACACATTAGGGTAAATCGCAATATTCAGACAAAACATAGGGCAAAACAGAGACATGAGTGAAGGCGGTGACGTCAACCGGCCATGAAACCAGGTGGCTGAGCCTCCTGGCAAAGTCCGATAGAGGTGTTGTTTATCGAGGAATGATGTCCTTGGGAGCACTCAGCTCCACAGCTCCATGGATACAGGAGGGGGTGAGGTGGGAAGGAGTGTTACGTTTACATATCTTCAAGGAGATTGGAAATATGCAGCCCTTCCAAGGCCACACGGGGAAAGCCAATTCAGATACAGAATGTCTTAGGTCGGGAAGATTATAAATTTCAATCTTCCCTAAAGTCTCTCCGATACATCTCAGTTCCCAATTATCCAAATTAGTTTGGTCGTTCCACTGAACCGAAACTAGCAACTTCTCCAAGATCGATTCCATTCTGTTAGTGAGTTTTGAGTCCTCAGCTGGGCTGCGAGTCTCAGCAAGACTCACATTCAACTTGAGTCTCTGTCCACACCAACAGTCTGAGTGTTCGCTAGTTCAGCCAAGTCTGTCACAAATTTGTCGATAAGCCAGGAATCCACAAGCTCCAAACAGCAGAAATCCTGTTATCATGAATAAATCCAGGGTGAATCCCGCCAGGTGTGTCCCCCGCAGAACAAGAGGGCTCTCCTGTGCCCAAACTTTTT
>NW_015123123.1:0-728 GCF_001443285.1 Poecilia latipinna
CTGTGAGGGTTCTCACATTAACCAGCCAGAGAGACGCTGAATGGGATTCAAAAATAATCTTAATTTATTACAAAAAAGTTCAAAAATAATCAAACAATGAAGAATTGGGCCCAAAACTGAGGTCAACATAACAAACTACAACTCAGGTGTTAACACAAAGAACTCAAGCACAAAACTGACCTAACAAACAAGACATGAGGGGAACTTAAATAGTGGCTGATCAGACCACTGCTGACACACAAGGGATAATTTAAACATGCAAAAACTTAAACAAATACAATACCAAATCTTTAAATTAAACAAACATTAGACTGAAACTACCAAATAGAAGAAACATTAAAGAAATGGTCAAATTAAATTAAAGAAAACCAAATTTCCCCATTCCCTGGCAAACAAATGGAACGGCCCGCTGAGGAGGTTTGCCAGCCATATAAGGACGTCAATTAGCTGGAGCTTTTCTGTGACCCTCCAGCAGCTCCAAAGGAAACTGGGAACTCAAAACAAATAAATTAATTTGTTGCTTTCAACAAAAATATAAAGAACTGACAAATAAGGTTAACTAAATGTGTGCACTCCAAACAGTTAACCAAAAAAGTCAGACTAATGAAAATAATTTTTAACAAAAATCTAAACTATTCACTAATTAATGTCTAAATTAATGTAAAGGATAAAACAAACAAAATGATTACCATTCAGGTCGGTGTGACAGTAGGGTCAGCTGTCACACT
>NW_015123124.1:0-728 GCF_001443285.1 Poecilia latipinna
TTCAGATACACAGAAATGGATCCACGCTTTTCAGCTCCTATGATGTCCTCTCTTATCACTTATTTCACTTATTACTCTACAGAGGAACAGATCGCGATCAACCTTTATCTTATTCTCTTATCTCTTTATTCTCTTATCTCATCTTTTTTCCTATGGTGGACTCCTCTCAACACTTGTGTTTCTTGAGCAAGTCACAGATTGGCTAACGCGTTCTTTTTAGAGGGCAGCACTCCCCAAGGGTAAAACCGACAAAACCTAGTCTTTCCCTTCCCCGCGTCCGGCAGAAGGGGGGGGCAACCACTTCCCACTGCAGTCTAGTCAATCGACCTTTTACTTTGACTATTAATTAAACTTTAACTCTAACTTTACTCCTATGAACTACCTGAAAGCCTTTAGACAAACCAGACAAAAGCAGTATGAACGACAGCTGACAATCGAACAACGACTGACAACTTAGACAACTCAGTAACAAGCAGACAAACCTGGGAAATAGTACAGACAACGGCTGATAACTGAAATTTATACAGACCTGAGAAACAGTACAATGGTGTATATTAAGGAACAAATGTCCTTGCCTTTCATGTGAGCCCTACACCAGAGTACTGTTTCGGAAAGTCTGCGCCTAAACGGCCAGTCCAATCTCTGCTCATGTGTCAACACAAAACCATCCTCTGCTACCAACTGTTGAGATTTAGAATCTCAATCGATGAATCATAATTTGTATTGAC
>NW_015123125.1:0-728 GCF_001443285.1 Poecilia latipinna
TGTCATGGTGGGTTTAATGTTTCGAGCCCACATGCAGAAACACTCACGGAGAAGAGGAGTAAATTCAATAGTTTATTTACAATATGTACAAGTGATTTGGCAGAGCAACTTAAAGGATGACAATGACCAGGAATTCTGGAGCGGCTGCAAGCAAGGGAGAGAGATGGTGAGTTGAATGACAGTGGGAAATGACAAAACTCCTGGAATGTAGTTAGGTGCTTACTTGTAGTATAAGGCTTAGAATCTGCGGAGGGAAGTGGGTTCCAAGTAGTGGTGTTAGAGAAGAGGGCGTAGGAAGGGCGACGGCGTTGGAGGGCGGACAGGTAGATCTGAGTGGAGGCACCGAGGAACAGCTGAGCGGAGCGGGCTCCCAGCTAGAGAGGGATCCTCAAAGAAGGTAGTCCAAGGCCAGAAGACTTGGGAAACCTTTTCCAGAGTCACTAGTAGGCGTCCTGAAAAGAGCGACAAGAGACTGGTAAAGAAAACACGAAGAAACCTTGAGACTACTCTGAATGTAACACAGGGACCTGATGTACCACTAAAGGCAACACTCTGGCAGAGAAGTGCTGGCAACCCGCTGCTTATATACTCCTCCAGGGAGATGGTAATATCCATCAGGTGCGTCCTGTTGAACCAGTCAGCACGCCCTCCTGACAAAACCCGAACCACTGGCGCCCTCTTCTGGATAGTAGGTGATGCTGAAAAGGAAAACAAAACCATCCCCACAA
>NW_015123126.1:0-728 GCF_001443285.1 Poecilia latipinna
CCCCTCTCACCCCCCCCCCCCCCCCCCCCCCCGAGTCTCTCTCAGATTTGAACTTTAAAAGCAAGTTGTTAATCTAGGATCAAGGGGATTAAAGGCTTGGCTGCAAAATGTCAGTTTAAGATGAATGAAAACTTTAATGTGTTCTGAACCCCACAACACAGCTTAAAAACTGTAAGTTTCCTTGATAAGAGCCTGAAAACCCAAAACGTTTCTAGACTGTTTACTCTGTAGATGTCACACAGCAGCAGCGGTCTAATTGAACTAAAAAAGTCTGGGTAAAACTAGATAGAGAACTATTGTTCACTATACTCACACATCACTACAAGTATTCACACCCTTGTTCTTAAACAGACTTTTCACTCTGAAATTACCTGAATCAATTTGAAAACCAAGTTGCGCCACAACCGCAGTTCTATTTTCAGCTGTACTACCTCAGGTAAACGGCTTCAAAGGACAGATATCAGAGTAGAACTGCAGAAATTTGTGCGTTGCATATCGCACTCTACAGACCTTCTGAATTGTTCCAGATCACAGAAGTAGAATTAGAGGAACACTTACTGTAACTACTGAGCCTATCAGGAAGATGTTTGTCACTCTAGGCTGAGAGGGGAGATGTTTGACCTTAATACACAACCAGACTCACTATGGCAACAAAATGAAAAGCCCACTGCTCTGAGCCCCACTGAAAACCTCCTGGTTCTTCCACCAAATATTGATTTCTGAACTCC
>NW_015123127.1:0-728 GCF_001443285.1 Poecilia latipinna
AGGCGATGCAAAAATGAAAATCTTTTTTTTATGTTTTTTTTCTCAGGATAGTGAACTGCCTTGCGCAGCAAGGCAGTTCATTAACATTAGCATTTCATGGTTGTCTCAAAGATTGAAATCCTTCCCCAGCTTTCTGTCTCACACACACAGCAGTTGGCTGAGGGCCAATCGCTATAGCAACAGAATCCAGAGAAAGGCTGCTGGTTTGTAGTCCAAACCAGCAGCCATAACTGCCATAACTGTAGTTCTATCTATGGCCAAGACTCAGTTAAAACAGAGGCCTGAGCAGCATGTCAGAACTACAACATGGCGGAACACTCAATTATTACAGAGGAGGGCTGAGCTGGCAGTTAGAACTACTTCCTGTTTTGGGCATTATACAGGTGGATTAACCAAACCACTGTTACACATTGGATTAGTGTGGTTATGAAAATGAAGTTTACTGAAAGTTTCAAAATAAAACTCTGCAATGTCCACTCACGACGAATATTAAGCTTTTTTATGTTTTTTTGTCTCAGGATAGTGAACTGCCTTGCGCAGCAAGGCAGTTCATTAACATTAGCATTAATGTTAATTGAAATCCTTCCCCAGCTTTCTGTCTCACACACACAGCAGTTGGCTGAGGGCCAATCGCTATAGCAACAGAATCCAGAGAAAGGCTCCGGGGTTTTTATCCAAACCAACAGGCCAAACTGCCATAAACTGAGTTTTATCTATGGCCAAGATAC
>NW_015123128.1:0-728 GCF_001443285.1 Poecilia latipinna
ATGATGATGATGATGATGATGATGATGATGAATGTCTGGCTGTTGAACTGGGCCTTTCAAGGTCACCATCAAGCCAATTTTCAATGAGCAGCTCCACAAATAATTTTAATAAACATTATATTACAAAGAGAAATACAAACATACTTTTATCTTGGCTTTTTTCCCTCTTCTAACTCTTTCTTTTTTTCTTCCCCTGAAGAATATGTCCTTTTTTGCTACATTGTTTTGCTAACTGATCTTCCACGGTGCTTTGGAGGTTTTAAAGTCGCTCTGCACGTTAAACTGCAGCTAATATTACCAGTGAAGTGTTACCTAAAGACGCCACTAGGGGGACCCTAAGAGAAATTTATTTTTTCTTCTTGCCCATATAAAGAATTATTTCAACCTTCATCCATGAAATAACAAATAGTCAATAAATAACTGAATCACAACTTTATAATAAAGTGGTGTGTTTTTATAAACATAATAACATAAAAATAATTACTGAAAAAAATCATGGTCTTTTGGAATCAACAGTATAGAAAAATGCAGCTCAAACAGCAAATAAATCAGTTCCCAACCACATTGTAAATATTAACAAGTTTTATATGGGTTTTATGTTTACCGTGCATTGAGGTGCAACTATCATTATTTATTGTTTGGGAAAATGATTAAATATAAAGCAGTTGGTGTACTGAAAGACTTCAGACTTGAAATCAATGGAACATTTTACTTTGAAACACTTAACA
>NW_015123129.1:0-728 GCF_001443285.1 Poecilia latipinna
TAAATAAAGGAGCCTCCCTGAGTTATTTCCATGGAATCACTTCTATATTCAGCCTGAAAGAGTTTATGGGAACGAGAGAGCAGACCAGAGCCAGACAGCCGAGCAACTGATCCGCCTGTACATACTGCTGTAAACACCGTCCTATCTGAGCTCTGAACAAGAAACACGCAAAGGTAATAAAACGAAATAACACGGAGACATGAAGCAACATGGTTATATTTCTCTAAAAGCAGCAACTTTGAACCTGAACAGCTGAACCAGGTCTCAACAAGACTCATAGCTACTGTCAAGCTATGAGGCTTGTTGAGCTCCGTCAGGCTTCGGAAGCTAAAAGCCCGAAATGTAACCGAACCCCGTTAGTCTGTGACACTAACGACAATAAACAGACATAATATACTTGAAAATAAGATAAATACATTGTTCGTTAGAATGTTTAGACACTTAAATAGCACATTTTTACAAGAACAATGTCCGAGAATATTGCCTAACAAAAGATAAGGTTAATGTTAGCCGCAAAGTTTAAGTAAAACGCACCTTCGTATCAGTAAATGTATAACGAGGCGAACATCTTAAAACCTTTCTCCAGCTGACTTGTGGGGGCTTCGGATCGATGTACAAACCTTGGCCAAGCACTGCAAGCACCTAATGTAAATGATATTTGTATTGGATCGGAAACAATCGAGCCGCTTTACCCCGAACGCGGAAGCTGAGGTGCAAAGAGCCCATTA
>NW_015123130.1:0-728 GCF_001443285.1 Poecilia latipinna
CTGTGAGGGTTCTCACATTAACCAGCCAGAGAGACGCTGAATGGAATTAAAAAAATAATCTTAATTTATTACAAAAAAGTTCAAAAATAATCAAACAATGAAGAATTGGGCCCAAAACTGAGGTCAACATAACAAACTACAACTCAGGTGTTAACACAAAGAACTCAAGCACAAAACTGACCTAACAAACAAGACATGAGGGGAACTTAAATAGTGGCTGATCAGACCACTGCTGACACACAAGGGGTAATTTAAACATGCAAAAACTTAAACAAATACAATACCAAATCTTTAAATTAAACAAACATTAGACTGAAACTACCAAATAGAAGAAACATTAAAGAAATGGTCAAATTAAATTAAAGAAAACCAAATTTCCCCGTCCCCTGGCAAACAAATGGAACGGCCCGCTGAGGAGGTTTTGCCAGCCATATATGGATGTCAATTAGCTGGAGCTCTTCTGTGACCCTCCAGCAGCTCCAAAGGAAACTGGTAACTCAAAACAAATAAATTAATTTGTTGCTTTTAACAAAAATATAAAGAACTGACAAATAAAGTTAACTAAATGTGTGCACTGCAAATAGTTAACTAAAAGGTCAGACTAATGAAAATAATTGTTAATAAAAATCTAAACTATTCACTAATTAATGTCTAAATTAATGTAAAGGATAAAACAAACAAAATGATTACCATTCAGGTCTGTGTGACAGTAGGGTCAGCTGTCACAC
>NW_015123131.1:0-728 GCF_001443285.1 Poecilia latipinna
ATGTGGTATATTGGTGCGGATTCACCTTTAAGGTGAGTGGTGGGCGGCACCAACATAGCCTTTAAAGCCAGGTGTGTGGGGTGCGCACTCACATACAATTGTTTTGAGCTGTGGAGATGGCGTTGTGAGCTTGTATGATCCTGTCTTTCCTCAAGCATCAAGTAAAGGTCTTCAGGTTAGTTTTGTGATTTTCCTTCTGTTGGAGTTTAGATTATTTTGTGGTGATTGTGCTTCCTTTGGGTTCAGGATTGAGGTTGTGCTGGTGCTCCCGTTTTGCTCTCTGGGAGTGGGTGTGATCAGGCACACGTCGTGGGCGTGGAGCTCTTAACCGAGGTAGGTGGGTTCATTGTCAGCTTGTTGGGCTCGGTGCCATAGTTCACCTTAAATTTTATTTTTAGATCCTGAGGTGTTCGGGACTTGGCGGTGGACTGTTGTGTGGTTTTCCCCCTCCCTCCTCCTGCCGCTTACTGGTGCGCGCACCTGGCCTAATTGTCCGTGGGGAGCACGGCCACGCCAACGCCGTTGTTTTGTCTTTACTTTTGCTTCATGCCTTTTCAGCTGGGCGTCATTTACTCAATTGATTTATTCTTTATTTTGGCCAGGGTTCAACCGTTTATGGTGAGTCCCTCTATTATTTTTCAGTACGTCTATTTACAATTTGTATTTCTTTCTTTCTACTTTTTGTTTGCATGTAGGTTTAATTTGTCAATCTCTTGCATGATTTGTTT
>NW_015123132.1:0-727 GCF_001443285.1 Poecilia latipinna
TGCTTTCCTCAAAATAGCCTCCTTCTCGTTGAAGTAGTGGCATTTGATCACGATGGCTCGTGGAGGCGCATCTCCGCCGACTGGTTTACCGCGCAGAGTGCGGTGTGCCCGGTCCAGGAGTGGAGTCGAAGCAAGCTGTAATGTCTCCTTCAGAAGTTTAGACACAAAGCCAGACATAAGCTTCCCCTCTTCACACCCCTCCTTTACACCCACAATATGCAGATTGCAACGACGGGACCTGGCCTCCAGGTCCTCGCAGCGAATTTTCAGGGTTGCTAGCTCTTGTTTCATGGCCAATATGTCTACCTCCATAGCATGGATCGAATCCGAGTGGGTCGCAGTAGCAGTCTCAAGTTCCGCAAAGCTGCCCATGGTGTCATCTATTTTGGATTCTATCTTTCCCAGTGCACATTGTAATTCTTGAAGTTTATCTGTGTGTACCTTTGCCGTAGTTGTTAGCGTGGCCATCAGTTCACCGCGCAGTCCACCAATAGCAGTTAGCACCTCATCATGGCCGCCAGCATTAGCTTCTTGGGGTTCGACTTGGGGGTTACGCTGTTTGGGCATTTTGCTGGTGTATGCCTACCTTTTTGCTCCCTTAAGTAGTAATGTTCTTAGTCTAATGCAAGACCAGCGCTGAAATTGAGTTATTTTGTGCCAAAATTGAGGGTCCAGTCGGAGCTCAGTTCAACGTGTCCTCACATGGCTCTGCTCAAACCGGAAGTCC
>NW_015123133.1:0-727 GCF_001443285.1 Poecilia latipinna
GCGGTTCTGACGGTCGCCGGTTTATTAGCCTTTTTGTGGTTTCGCGAACTGAAAAGCTGACAGGTCAAAAAAAAAAAAGTTAGACAGGTTGGAGAGTAGCACAAAACTATCACTGTCTGCACCTAACCAGCACAAACCTAAACCACAAAAGCAGCGGACTTTTTTTTTATTTTTTATTTTTTACAAACGATGCTAAATAATAGACATGAAAGCGAAGCCTACTCGTATGATCCACGGAAAGACGGGGATGTTGATTCCCAGGTTCAGGTGGTGTTAGCTTAATTTTTACTCTTTTGGGGACTAGATTAAATTGTTTAACCTGCAGTCTGAGATGCTCAGTAGATGTGACCCGCCAGAACCGCACACGGTATAAAGCTCAGCCGAGATCCAAATGACCGCTGTTAGAACTACGAGTGGGATCAAACTCCGCTCATTCATTTTTAGCTTACAGAAAAAGCGCCAAGCCGCCAAATAAACATAAACTGACCAGTGACATTTAGCTTTGACGCTCCCACCGCCATAGACTCGCTACTACAAGACGTTTTGAAAAAAAGAGGGTTTTTTTCTGCACAATTTTGCTAATAGTAAAGAGGGTTGGATAATAAAAAATCCATATTATTCTTTTCTTTTTTTAAAGTGGGTACAAAACATTTAATTGAATATTTTTTTGGCAGTGCTCCCTAATAACAATGGCTATTTTTAGAACTTGCTCGCGGGCGACTGACAA
>NW_015123134.1:0-727 GCF_001443285.1 Poecilia latipinna
GTAGAATCTGGCTCTCAGCCAATCCTCCCACTAACACAATAAACCCAATGTTGAGATTTTTGTCTAATATTTCTCTGAGTTTCTCTGTGATTTCCTGCAGACTCAAATCATAGAAAGATCTCAGTTTCTCTCTGGAGATCCTGATAGATCCATCATCCCAGGAAGCTCCTTCCACTGAATCAAAGAACGTTTCAATCTGTTTCTGTTTCTGAGCCAACATGACCAGGTTACCCGGGCAACTGATCTGAACATCTTCATCCAAAAGTTTGAGACGAGTAAAATCATACATCATCTTCTGAACCTCATTGGAAAATTTTTTCTCGTATTCCTTCCAGATTCCAACAGAGAAAATTTTCTCCAGGAACTGTTTGAATTCATTGTCCACGTATTTTTCTCCCAGCCATATTTCAAAGGTCTCATGCAGCTTCTTGTCTCCTCCTTCCAGGACTTCATGAACAGTGAAGTGACTCCATTCATCTGTTCACAATAAGAAAGAGAATAAAATATATTAATAGAAAAATCTCAGGAAACAACTTATCACACATTTTAACTCACATTCTACAAACATTAATCAAAGAGATTAATTCATCCATCATTTATCCAATTGTCCCCACAGAGTTGTGGGGGACAAACAGAGACCAGTTAACCCAACAGTCATGTTTCTGGACTGTGGGAGGAAGTCGGAGTACCCAGAGAGAAACCAGGCATGAACAGGGAGAACATGGAG
>NW_015123135.1:0-727 GCF_001443285.1 Poecilia latipinna
TTTAGCGGGAACACCAACATGCAGAAGCCTTGTCTGACGGTTCTA
Organism: Poecilia latipinna; assembly: GCF_001443285.1. Lineage (NCBI taxonomy): Eukaryota > Metazoa > Chordata > Actinopteri > Cyprinodontiformes > Poeciliidae > Poecilia > Poecilia latipinna. The sequence goes on from NW_015123135.1 coordinate 46, forward strand.
GGCAGAAGACAGACAATATGAGAACAAAGAACAATATTACATAGAAAATCCATCTACAGCACAGAGAAAAGTACTCAACAGCAAACCTGCCTATATTTTCAAATATTGAGAACAAAGTATATTATCTTGAAAGTAATACATTGAGAGAGAGTAGATTTGCAGAGCTTCTCACTGTGAACTTTTGGAAACAAACTTTTTCAGATGGACATGAAGCAGCATGTTGGAATAAACTAAAAACAATTTTTATGGAAACTGTTTTTCTATTATTTTTTGTGGCATTTTTCTAACTCAGTTTGTTTTTCTCCTCCAGTGCTTAACTGAACACCACAAATAAGATTTTCTTAAACTTTATAAACTTGCTTTCTTTTCAGTAGAAGCATGTTATTTTCAACCTCTGTATGTCATTACATGTAAGAAAATAACACTTTGTGTGTCAATTAAGAAAGAAATGTCACAGATGAAAGTTAGTCAACAACACTGAAAATTAACTTTTGTTGGCGTGCTGTTTCCAAGGCAACAGTCTTATAATAACTCTCAAAGACCTTTATATCACGCCTCTCACCTCTTACTTCCCTGTGCCTGTCTCATGTAAAAAAAAAAAAGAAAAAAAAAGAAGAAAAGAACTTATTAAACTCAGGATCAGTACTTGGCGACACAGTCTTCTCTGGTATTATTTATTTAA
>NW_015123136.1:0-727 GCF_001443285.1 Poecilia latipinna
CAGGGCAAAATTTTAAGTCATATTCAATAATTTGATGGATGGATTAAATAAATTTAACATTAAATGTTTTCTTCAGTAGCTTCCAAATTGTGTGCCATTAACTCAATCTGTGTGAAATTGTTCTACTAGACTGTATAGATGAGGCACACTCACCTTTATTACATTTTAGCACTTTATATATATATATATATATATATATATATATATATATATATATATATATATATTTAGCTATTTCTGTAGTGAAATTGTTTTATTTTTCTTAAATAGCTTCTAGGTCATTTTGATTTTAACTCAAAATATGTGTGAAATTATTCTACTAAACTATATAGATTAGGCATATTTTCATTCCATTTTGACCCCTTTTTTATTTTTTAACCAAAATTATATTTTGTATTACCTCAGATGATCATCACTTGTTACCAGTAATGTTTAATTGCATAAAATTCTAGGACAGGATCTATCTCATTACATGTTCACTTACCTGGAATATGTTAAAGATAAATATTTATTAAAGTGTGATCTATTTCATAAAATTTACTTGTCACCTTTATTGTTTAATTACACATTAAATGTTTAAAGATGGGCTCTTTCATCTGGTTTGTGTCATGATGTGGTGTGGCAGTGGACACAAACGCAGCAGGCAGTAGACGTACTTTATGTAGATGTTATTTTAATGAACAAAATAAACAAACTAAATCCAGAATCCAGGGAAAACAAGGAAATC
>NW_015123137.1:0-726 GCF_001443285.1 Poecilia latipinna
GTTTAGACTATGTTTTTAATCTGTCTTTTTTATCTGTAGGGAGTGAAATTGATGTGATTTGAACTAACAAACTTCTCTCTGACCAGGATTTTTCTGAAAGGACCAATAAAAAAAAAAAAAAAACAATAATAAAAGCCATTAACTGTCAGGGTGTGCCTAATAAAGTGGCCGGTGAGCTGCGTCGCTGTCCGCGGTGCTGAACTGAAAAAGCATCTGATTGGTCCGTTTACCGCCCCCTGGTGGTCTGAACTGGAACGGCAGAATGGAACCAGAACATCATCCGAACCAGACCAGAACTTTCTAAACTCATTAATGGAGAAAATTTTAACAAGAATATTTCACATCGTAAAAATGATTTTCAATCTTTCTACTCATCAGTGTTACACTATAATAATACGTGTGGAAACTTGAGTCAGCTTTTAGTTCCACCTTTAATTCCCCCTGTTAATGTCCTTATTTATAATTAATGTTTCTATATTTACCTCATGGCTTTGAAGTTATGTTACTAAAGTTAAACATGATTCACATTCATCTTTGAAGCTGAATACTGTCTCCTCTCGATGTGAATCAGAAGCAGCACAACAGCGCCACCTTCAGGTTTTTCCCTACAATAGAATCACTGGTGAGTTTGTCTCAGTATTTCTGGCTCTTGGTAAATTAAAATATAAAACTGCAGAGATGTGTAGCTAAATATTTTATTGCAAATATAAATTTGTATGAACTGTC
>NW_015123138.1:0-726 GCF_001443285.1 Poecilia latipinna
TACGTAACAGCGTCCGCCATATTGAATGTGGAATATGGGCAGGTAAGCTAATACAAGAGAATGGACCGAACTTCACAAAGTGCCGTTCTACAAAGTATTTTAAGTTAATACCCGTCACTGACACATTTTCTCACACACATTAATATATTTGGAAATCAAAGAAATTACTAAAGACAGAGTTTCTAACTTTTGATGTGATTATTTAATTGTTTCGGAGCATTTCTGAATAAAGAGCACAATGTTTTTATTTGATAGAAATTATTCTGATCATTTTTATATTGCCATTGATGAACAGACACTTTTACAGTGTTTTATTAAATAATATATTTACATAATTCCATAATTTAATGTACATTTAACGTTTCAAGACAAGAAACAAATAATTTTCTTGTATTTATTTTTTATACATTGAGAAATGACTTTTGATTTATAAACCAGTCATTGTCAAACATTAAACTACATATTTTTCTTACTTTTTTCCAGAGGAAAAATATTTATTACATCAACTCTGCTATTGACAGCAAAGAGTGAAAATAATTCCAACAGAGTAAATTATTTTTTATTTCATTATATAAGCTACATTAATACACTAATACTTCAGACTGAGATATAAAAAAAATGTGAAAGAATAAAACATTTATTTATTATACTGGGAACACTGGCCACAGGCTTCAGTCTGCTGGTCTCACTGGGAGAACTCAATGACTTCTGAGACGTCCTGGTTCA
>NW_015123139.1:0-726 GCF_001443285.1 Poecilia latipinna
CTGAGACACCTACAAATGGCACTCTCAGGCTTCCATACATAACGCTCTGTTTCCCTTCAAAACAAACGTCAGTTTGCGCCCGTAAAAGAAAGCGACCCGTTACCATAGAAACGACGAGAGTTTACTGTAGAAGCGAATTGCATTCAGGAAAAAACAAAACAAAACAAAAAAACAAAACAAAACATCTGGAGGCCGACGGGAAACGGAGCAAAAATGTTTTCCAAGATGACCAGCGACCGGAAGGTTTGTCCGTAAGTTCTCCTCCCCGCCTCCCCCGAACCCCATGCGAAGTTCAGCCGAACCCGGTCCGATCCGGTCCGTCGTGGACAACACGTTTGTTCTATGTTTGTGTTTGCAGGAAGATTAAGCCGACTGTCAAAGTCGCGATGACTGGACGAGAATTTATAGCAGCGCAGATGGAGCTGAGGCAGATGGAAAGAGATCGGGAGCAGCTCAAGCAGAAGGCCCATGAGCGGAAACAGGTTTGGGACGGTCTGTTTTGTTTGTTCACTACATCAGACAGAATTGGTTATTCTACTCCACGTCACTTCAAATTTTCTAAAACACGGTTTGTGATTTTCATAATTTAGTTTGCGAAAACTCAAAACATTAGCTTTTTTTTTTTACAGTTTTGTTGTTGTCTTAAAGCGCTTTCGCACTGCACGGAACGGTACGGTACGGAACGGTTCCAGCCCTGTTGTGTTCGCATTACACTGAGGGCGCCAT
>NW_015123140.1:0-726 GCF_001443285.1 Poecilia latipinna
TCGGGGGGAGCAGACTCAGGAAACTCGGGGGGAGCAGACTCAGGAAACTCGGGGGGAGCAGACTCAGGAAACTCGGGGGGAGCAGACTCAGGAGGCAGAGACTCTGGAGGCGGGGGAGCGGGCGGCTGCGCGCCGGCAGCGGACTCGGGGAGCTCGGGCTCGTCTGCAAACTGAGGGGGCGGAGCCACAGGAAACTCTGGAGCGGGCTCAGCGAACTCGGGAAACTCTGGGGGTGGGGGGAGCAAACGCCGCCTCGGTGCGGGGACCGGAGGCAGCGGGGACTGACGCTGCCTCGGTGCGGGGACCGGAGGCAGCTGCAGGCGGGGCCCAGGGGCCGGGACCTCCGGCAGCTCAGGGCTGCGGCGTTGACGGCGTGACCCAGGGGCCGGGATCTCCGGCGGCTCAGGGCAGCAGTAACGGCGGGGTCCGACTCCAGGCGGACAAAATGCCAGCCGAGTTCCCACCCAGGGATTCTGGCTGGCTGGAGCTCCGCCACAGAACTCCTCCGCTCTAGGTCCCCGCCGCCGCCTCCGTCGCGGCCCGCGTTGCCTGGGTGCGTCGAGGTCAGAGGCAAGACCCAGTTCCTCCAGCAGCAGCGGAGAAGGCAAGATCTCTACGTCCTTGTAGAGATCCCGTTGAGCCAACTCCAACTGCTGCTGGAACCAAGCCTCGCTACCCCACACGCTGGCGTCCTCACCTTTTTTCTGGTCGGATCCTACTGTCATG
>NW_015123141.1:0-726 GCF_001443285.1 Poecilia latipinna
ACCAGTTTATATACTGGGAACACTGGGACCAGTTTATATACTGGGAACACTGGGACCAGTTTATATACTGGAAACACAGGGACCAGTTTATATACTGGGAACACTGGGACCAGTTTATGTAATGGGAACACTGGGACCAGTCTATGTACTGGGAACACTGGGACCAGTCTATGTACTGGGAACACTGGGACCAGTCTATGTACTGGGAACACTGGGACCAGTTTATATACTGGGAACACTGGGACCAGTCTATATACTGGGAACACTGGGCCCAGTTTATATACTGGGAACACTGGGACCAGGGATAGGGTTAACGCACACACACACACACACACACACACACAATAAAGAAAACAAAAACAAAGGGATGTGAAAACCTCACTAGGATGTAAATAATACTTTTCCTCAGTTTTTGTCTCATAAAGATGTAACTCATCGGTCTGAATGCATCTATGGGGTCATTTCATTCTGACTAAAAATAAAACATGTTGGATCAGCAGATTAACTCAAACCTGCTGATTAAAATGAATCAACAGGTTTGATTATTTTTAAGGTGATCAGGTGTGTCTGCAATCACACGTATCAGTAGCTGATCAAGGTGAGCAGCTACCTGAGGAGCTTTGGCTCTGATGGAGATTCAGAGGGAGGATTGATCAGAGATCAGATTGATCTGATGGTTTATTAGTGTTTAGATTAATCCAGACTGATCATCACGTGGTGGCAGAC
>NW_015123142.1:0-726 GCF_001443285.1 Poecilia latipinna
AATGTTGCACACTTAATAATAAATCAGTGTGGTGTTGCGCAGGTTCTTTTATTTTGACAATTGCTGTGGAAACATGAGAGCGACAGTGAGCGCCTTCACTGACCAGCCGTTGCTACGCTTAATTGCCGTTGGCTCGCTCACAAATAAATATTTACGACATAAGTCAAAGAACAAATATTTACAATACAAGTCAAATAATTAACTAAACACTTCCACATATATATCTCGCTACTCCGCCCTAGCCCACCTTCTCCACAAGAGACATAAACAGCAGCGCTAATTGACATTTACCTGTGGAAACATGAGAGCGACAGTGAGCGCCTTCACTGACCAGCCGTTGCTATGCTTAATTGCCGTTGGCTCGCTCACAAATAAATATTTACGACATAAGTCAAAGAACAAATATTTACAATACAAGTCAAATAATTAACTAAACACTTCCACATATATATCTCGCTACTCCGCCCTAGCCCACCTTCTCCACAAGAGACATAAACAGCAGCGCTAATTGACATTTACCTGTGGAAACATGAGAGCGACAGTGAGCGCCTTCACTGACCAGCCGTTGCTATGCTTAATTGCCGTTGGCTCGCTCACAAATAAATATTTACGACATAAGTCAAAGAACAAATATTTACAATACAAGTCAAATAATTAACTAAACACTTCCACATATATATCTCGCTACTCCGCCCTAGCCCACCTTCTCCACAAGAGACATAAACA
>NW_015123143.1:0-726 GCF_001443285.1 Poecilia latipinna
GTGATTATATCATTTTGACAAATTAGTTTTCATTGCTATTTGCATTTTCATTGTTATATAATTCTATTTGAAATGTTATTGTGAGTTAATCTGTTCCATTTTCAGATTATTACAATTTGTCTATTTTTTTCTCTTTTTATGAATGAATGCAATGTGGATTTTTAAAAGGAACCTCCAAAAACAATTATTAGATGTAATTACTTATCTATGATAAATAATCATTTATTATATGATAAGAATAAATGATTGAAACAGAACCTACAGAAAAAAAAACAGAGAAAGTTCAAATGGCACAAATTGTGCCAAATTGTGCCAAAATGGCTAATTTGGAAGGTCCGCCTAGATTTTTATCAACCAAGTGGAAATATTAGTTGTAGTACCTCTCTAAAACTCATATGATTAACTTTTTTTTCATGAAACTTGGCACAGTAAAAGGTCAGATTGTGTACTGTTGTTTACTACATGTTTTTGATTTCATCTGCTTGCTTTAAAAGGAATCTTAATATATTGAACTGTTTTTTTTTAGGCGTAAATAGATCATTTTTCCTAATTTCTGCTGTGTATCATATTAATTTACTTTCCTCAGTAACCGGCAGGGTGGTTTTTAGAGTTGTTACATATTCTCTAGGGTCTTGCCTTTGTTTTGATACCAAAACAATTAAAATAAACTCTGTAGTTCTTGAGATACATTCAATTCATTTTGGGCATGTTATTTTCAGCCATATT
>NW_015123144.1:0-726 GCF_001443285.1 Poecilia latipinna
ACAGCTAGACACTTCAAATCTGGACTAGATTATTCTGATCTAACAGCAGAATATTTAGAACCATGTTTTGGATTTGTGAAACTTCAATAAAGGCTGATTTCGGACATTTTTTGGATATTGGTCACTCCAGCTCCAAAACTGCAACACCTAGACTCTTCAAACCTGGACTATATTGTTGTGCTCTAATAGCAGAATATTTTAATCCGTGTTTGCAATTTGTGAAACCTTTATGTGATTTGTGAAACTTCACTAAAGATCAGATTACTATTCATATCCATGCAGTTTTTTTCAAATTCAATTCTAATTCAAAACCACTTTATTAATCCCAATGGGAAATAAAATGTTGGTATAACTCATTAATTTTTCAAAGAGTTATTGTAGATGGTAATGGCTGTTGGAAGGACAGATCTTTTGCAGAGGTCTGTTAAGTGAAGTTTCACAAATCAGAAAAAGGTTCCACAAATCACAAACATGATTCTAAATATTCTGCTATTAGAGCAGAATAATTTAGTCCAAGTTTGAAGAGTCTAGGTGTTGTAGATTTGAAATTACAGCAGTTCTCGTGTGACTGAGATAAAAAAGTGGTGATATGGCACTTTTTGAAAGTTTCACAAATCAGAAAAAAGTTTCACAAATCCCAAACATGGTTCTAAATATTCTGCTATTAGAGCAGAATAATCTAGTCCAGGTCTGAAGTGTCTAGGTATAGTAGATTTTAAACTGCAG
>NW_015123145.1:0-725 GCF_001443285.1 Poecilia latipinna
AGAAGCTATCAAGAGAACTTTGATGATCAATACCAAGAGTGCTTTGAAGATGTGATGAAAACAATCACGCAGTTGAAAGTGAACGTGCCTTTCCCTGACCGGGAATCCAACCTGGGCTGCGGCAAAAGTACTGACACCTCACCAATAGACCATCAGGGACCACCTTTTGTGATAGAAGCTATCAAGAGACCTTTGATGATCAATACCAAGGGTGCCTTTAAGATGTGATTAAAACATCATGCAGTTGAAAATGCCTTTCCCTGACCGGGAATCGAACCCAGGCCGCGGCGGTGAGAGCGCCGAATCCTGACCACTAGACCATCAGGGACCTTGTTTCTCTACAGAAGCTGTCAAGACAATTTGACGATCAATAAAAAGAATGCTTTGAAGATGTGATGAAAACTATGAATCAGTTAACATAAACATGAATTTCCCTGACCGGGAATTGAACCCCGGCTGTGGCGCCAAAAACTGACCACTAGACCATCAGGGACCATATTTCATGATAGAAACTATCAAGATGATCAATACCAAGAGTGCTTTGAAGATGTGATGAAAACAATCATGCAGTTGAAAGTGAATGTGCCGTTCCTTGACCGGGAAGCCATCCTGGGCTGCGGCAAAAATACCGAAACATCACCACTAGACCATCAGGGACCACCTTTTGTGATAGAAGCTATCAAGAGGCCTTTGATGATCAATTCCAAGGATGCCTTTAAGATGTG
>NW_015123146.1:0-565 GCF_001443285.1 Poecilia latipinna
CCTACACCTCCCACTCCAACTCAAGAGTCAACAACCAAAACGACTACACCTACACCTCCGACAACTACAAAGCCTCCTACAACAACAACTACACCTCCCACTCCAACTCAAGAGCCAACTACAACAACTACAACTACACCTCCCACTACAACTCCACTGTCAACTACAACAAAAACAACTACACCTACCCCTCCGACAACTACAAAGCCACCTACAACCACAACTACACCTACACCTACCACTCCAACTCCAGAGCCAACTACAACAACTACAACTACACCTCCCACTACAACTCCAGAGACAACTACAACCATAACAACTACACCTACCTCTCACACTCCATCAACTACAAAGTCTCCTACAACCACAACTACACCTACACCTCCCACTACAACAACTCCACAGTCAACTACAACCAAAACAACTACACCTACACCTCCGACAACTACAAAGCCTCCTACAACCACAACTACACCTCCCACTCCAACTCAAGAGCCAACTACAACCACAACAACTACACCTACAGCTCCCACTCCAACTCAAGAGCCAACTACAACCACAACAA
>NW_015123146.1:7336-8061 GCF_001443285.1 Poecilia latipinna
AACAACTACACCTACCTCTCCGACAACTACAAAGCCTCCTACAACTACAACTACACCTACACCTCCAACTCAAGAGCCAACTACAACCACAACTACAATTATACCACCCTCTACAACAACTCCAGAGCCAACTACAACTACACCTCCCACTACGACAACTCCACAGTCAACTACAACCAAAACGTCTACACCTACCCCTCCAACAACTACAAAGCCTCCTACAACCACAACTACACCTCCCACTCCAACTCAAGAGCCAACAACAACCACAACAACTACACCTACACCTCCCACTCCAACTCAAGAGTCAACAACCAAAACGACTACACCTACACCTCCGACAACTACAAAGCCTCCTACAACAACAACTACACCTCCCACTCCAACTCAAGAGCCAACTACAACAACTACAACTACACCTCCCACTCCAACTCCAGAGTCACCTACAACCAAAACAACTACACCTACACCTCCGACAACTACAAAGCCTCCTACAACCACAACTACACCTCCCACTCCAACTCAAGAGCCAACTACAATCACAACAACTACAATTATACCTCCCTCTACAACAACTCCAGAGCCAACTACAACTACACCTCCCACTCCAACTCAAGAGCCAACTACAACCACAACAACCACACCTACCCCACCGACAACTACAAAGCCTCCAACAACCACATCTACACCTACACCTCCCACTCCAACTCCAGAGACAACTGCAA
>NW_015123147.1:0-725 GCF_001443285.1 Poecilia latipinna
TTGATGACACTGAATGAAAAAAGGCTCAAAAAAGCTCTCCACTGACCCTCCCTTCCTCAGTGTAATGTCCAGCGCACACTACACGAGTTGTCGCCTATTGTCGGCCCATTTTCAAAACCTGAGAGACCACACATTAGCCGACAGAAATCCTAGGTATACCGGTTCAATTGGGTTCGTCGTGCCGTGTGGTGTCCAACCACATGGGCACAAAATAATGGCTACAAGTCCAGCTAACTAATTTTAAAACCAGGCATTAATCAATGCTGTACTAGAATTTACCTGCAATGCAATGTGGCTAGAGTCAGCGTAAAATCCTGACTGAATGACAATCATTACCTATTTATGTCACGTTAACGAAGAACAGCTGAAAACTTACCGGGTTTATCAACTGCGGTAGCAATTTGGCTCCAGTTCCTCCCCTTGTGATTTCTATATTCTTTGCACGAAATGTTGAATAAATATTAATGTTGTTTCCATATATCATCTCCAATGTCCCCTGGACTTCGTGTTGCGAAGTGTCAGCTGTTTGGGATTTCCCTCTGTAATTTCCCCTCAGAAAGCACGGAGGCGAATCCGCGCTTTCTGATTGGCTACTTGTCACATTCAACGGGTTGCATTGACGCTTCCAGTCGGGGGAAATCCCTGATTTAGATCAGAGCGGCCACGACGATCCACCGTAACCCACCATACACTGCAGGATGATCGGTTACGAAATCACCAGCGGC
>NW_015123148.1:0-725 GCF_001443285.1 Poecilia latipinna
CTGTTGCTAAACACAATATACAATAGGTAACGCAGTGCTTGACTTAAAAATATGAGTGTCATGAAGTGGGGTTGTTGATGGTGAGGAGAGACGCAGAGAACCCAGGTTATGGTGAAGATGATGAATTTAATGATGAGCTCAGTCAGTCCAAAACAGGCAGCACGGCAAAGAGACAGGCACACAGCCAAATACCGGTAGCAACTGATACACAGGACTGAAACGAGAGCTAACGCTATCCAGGACTAAACAGTTCTACTGGAGCGAACATACAAAACTGAGACGTTAGACATTGACAAACGACAAGGACCCGACGAGGAACACAGACAACAGGTGGGTATAAATACACACGGGGTAATCAGGGGAATGAGACACACCTGGGGAGCAATCAACGGGGAGGACAGGACAGAGACTCAGGGAAACAGGACTGAACACAGAAAACTCAAAAATAAACACAAAAACACGGATCGTGACAGTATCCCCTCCCTAAGGGGCGGCTACTAGACGCCCAACAGAAAAGTCCAAAGAAACACAAAACAACCCAACAGGGTGGGTGGAGGGGCGACGGAAGGAGGGCAAGAGTCCAAAGAAAAAACAGTCCAACAAAAAACTACCCAACAGGGTGGGCGGAGAAGGCGAATCCGGCGGGCGTCGCCGGCGCAGAAACCGGAGTCCCGGAGGCGGGTCCGGCGGGCGTCGCCGGCGCAGAAACCGGAGTCCCGGAGGCG
>NW_015123149.1:0-725 GCF_001443285.1 Poecilia latipinna
AAAGAGGCAGGCTCACAAATATGCTTATAAAAAATGTCTACAATCCAGCTTTTAGTTTATGTATTCATCTTCAGTGAGTTTAATAGATTAATTAAACTCACCTTGCCACCTAACCTGTCACGCTTTGGGTTTGAAAATACGGGAAATGCCGCCTGGAGTGGGAGGAGAGGGCGAATGAACGAACGTAAGATGGGGTGGAGGGGAGGAAATAGACCAGCGGACTGACGAACCGTTAGACCGGGGGACGAACACGGGGGGAAGCAATACGGGATATTTACGACACCTTCACTGGTCACACTCAGAAACTCATCTACCAGCCATGTACGATGCGCTCCGCCACCCGTTTCTTCAGACCGGGATATGAAATTTATTGTGCGGTTCGTCGGTAAAGCTACATTTACACGGTAAGCATCAGCTACTCAGCCGCCCGCCCTGTTCAGTCTATCCGCTCACCTCAGCGCTCTTCCCGCCGTTCGCTTTCAACCAGCAGCCCCGGAGGAGAAATGCTGCCGTACTCCAGGCATTCCCCCAGTCATTTTAAGGATGCTTATTGGTTCCCCAAAAACGATAAAAAGTCGGGCATTATCATCAATCATATTCACGGGCCAATCTTGAAGATTGGACTTTATGCCGCTGAGACTTAGCTTTTGTCAACAACTCAGAGGCGGAAGTGAGAGCTCCGCGCAACGCAAATGAAGTCCCGGCCGGAACACGGTGCGCTAACT
>NW_015123150.1:0-725 GCF_001443285.1 Poecilia latipinna
CTTCCTCCTCCTCGCTTTGTGCCATGCTGCAGCTAGCATAGCACAGAGCTGTGCAGATTCAAACTGTGAATGCTCAGTTTAGTTAGCATAGCTACCAATGGCGGCAGATAAACAGTTTCTTGCAATAAGTTGTTTCTCCACCATTAGCACATTTAGCAGTGAGTGAATGAGGCTAATTGACAGTGCTAAGAGCGTCCTACTAGTTCTGATTGGTTGTTTTGGTCAGAACGGTGCATTACTTTAACCAGTAATAGTAATTCAGGAAGGAGATGGAGGAGATTGATTGTTTTCACAGATTATCTGTCTCATAACAAACTGCTACAACATAGTGACAGCTTTAACAAATATGGAGAAAACATATTTTTTATTAAAGTTATGTACTGCAGCTTGAATAAAATGCAGCTACATAGCATTTTTAGAAGTCTGGATTGCTTTATGTGTAGTTGCATGTTGCTTTTGACTGTTGCTCATGGGGAGAGACATTTCAGTAATCTAAAACTAATAGAAAAAATTTAAGCAACCTATTCGCATACTGGATGTGGACTGTTGGATGTTAAATTCAGTAAATATTGTGCTAATTATCAGTATTGAACCAAAGAAAGCAAGGCAGATGCAAGCCTTTAAAATTGTGATGCTTTTTATGGGTCAAATAGACTAAAAAAAATTGTAACAACAGCTGTGCAGGGGGCCCAAACAAATGTTTTGTCAGGGGGCCCACGATTTCT
>NW_015123151.1:0-725 GCF_001443285.1 Poecilia latipinna
CTTTATATTTTATTATAAAGATAATAGTTATTCACCAAGCCTTAATTTTACAGCAGAGCTAAATAGGAGCTATAAATGAATCAAGATATATATATTTTTTGTTGTACTGCTTTATGCCTTTTTTTGTTAATTATGTATTTGTTTTTTAAAGATGTTATAGATGATTAAAAGTTATGCGACTTTTGCTGCCAAAATTCGAGCAAAACATCACATGATTCCATCTCCTCCTTTTGAGGAGGAGTTCATGCAAAATTGATGAACTGACACAGTTTTAAATACCAAGCAGTAAAACTGGCAAAGTAAAAAGACTCAGTTCAACATGATGCACTGCAGGACTTCACTGCTGGTGTTAGCTGTCTGCTGGACAGGTGAACATCTTCTGCTAACCTAAGTTGGAACTGATCCTGTTTCGAGTCCCGGGCTATAATTGTGTTAACATTTTTGCAGGTGTTGGTGGTCAGACTCTGACAGAATCTGAACCAGTGACTAAAAGACCTGGAGAATCTCACACCCTGACCTGTACGGCCTCTGGGTTCACGCTTAGCAGCTATTACATGGCTTGGGTCAGACAGGCGCCTGGAAGAGGACTGGAATGGATCGCCTACATAGGCACCTACAGTTCTCCAATATCTTACTCCCAATCAGTCCAGGGAAGATTCATCATCTCCAGAGATGACTTCAATAGTAAAATCTATCTGAAGATGAACCAGCTGAAAGCTGAGGAC
>NW_015123152.1:0-725 GCF_001443285.1 Poecilia latipinna
GTTTTATCCAATTACTCAAAATATTTAGATTTTATTCTTTAAACCTTTAATGCCCTGAATGAGCAGTCTGAACTATTTTTAATCACTGCAGGCTGGAAACTTCCTCTTTTTCCAGGAAACCTGCTTTTCCTGTTGCATGACTCTCTTTCTGCCTGACTATGATTTTTTATGATTAAATAGAAAAAAGTAGAATTAGAGCAAAGTTTGCAGGACACAATAACAACACACACAACCAAATTAATTTTATTACAGTCTGACTCTACTGTTGGGTCTTGATGTCACCTGTGTTCTCAATTTTAAAGGTAACTTTATTCATTATTACTAAACTAAAATCTCCAGCATGGGGAAGTGGGATGAGCTCGACTTTTCTCGACCCCCCCTCCTCAAGGTCAGACCTTTCACATGCTGGGAACCCAACACCCTCCTTCAGGTCTGCGTCGTCATCCCCTGGAAAGAGAAGATGGTCCTCTGGGATGTGAAGATGCAGATCCTCAGTCGTCACCAAGGCCACAGCAGCTTGTGATGTGAAGATGCAGAGTCTCAAAACTCCACTGCTCTTTGACACCCCCTCCTTGGAGTTTTGATGCCTCCCAGGAAGTGATGAATGTCGAAGAGAACCCAGGTCGCTCTGATCCTCAGCTGGATGAACTGTCGGTTCTTCAGGATGTGGAAATTCCTTAGGGACAGGTTGATGGGTTGATGGGCTGAGGCAGAAAGCCTCCAAA
>NW_015123153.1:0-724 GCF_001443285.1 Poecilia latipinna
TCCACCTTTAACTGCCATCCAGCTCTGAGGTGAAACTTCTCCTGAATGTTCACACTTGTAGAAACCTTCATCTGACTGAGACACTGCAGAGATCTTCAGCTCTCCTCTGCTGTCATTTTGGATCAGTTTGTCATTATGATAGAAAATCACATCAGAAAGTTTGTTTTCTCCTCTCAGTCTGCAGCTCAGAGTAACAGAAGCTCCTTCAGTCACAGGATGGACGGGGCTCACCAGGAGAAGATCTTCATCTGGAAACCAGACAGAGAAAATGAAGCTTCAGTCAGAAATCAGCTGCTGGAGACAATTAGAGGACGTTACGGAGAATGAACATATATTTTGTTTGATATTTTAATTTTTTTTCCACACAATGTTAGATGAATTTAACAAAGCATAATCCACACAGTTACTGAAAATGTATGAAGCATCTTTAACTTGAATTTAAAATTACAGATTTGTTAAAAGTGTGATGAACCAGAAACACAAAACATTGAACATTTTCCAGTAAATAATATTTTAATTAAAAGATAAATAAATGTTACATTTTGAAAAGACTTGATAAATTAAATGTATAAATTATTTTAAAAAACTGTTGGAATTAAAATAAATGAATGTTTTCAAAGTTCAATTTATTCTCTGATCTTCAAAACTATTGTGAGGCTCTGAGTTATTTATAATTATTCAAGTCTAAAATATTGTCTTCTTCTGCGATCATCAGATTGAATTT
>NW_015123154.1:0-724 GCF_001443285.1 Poecilia latipinna
TATTTTAACAGTATAACAGCACAGTTCACAACACCACTCTTCTAAGTAACTAACAAATTCTGACTTTTTACTCATAACTCAGAGAAAGAAAAATCAAACTTCAGCGTAAAAAGTCAAAATTCTGATTTGAATCTCAGATTTTTGTTTTTACTTTGAATTCTCTCTTCAATGGCACTAATCTTCTTCCGTAAGTAATAATTAAGTAAATATGACACCAGTTTTGATTATATCTTCAGATGTATTTCAATTTAGATCGTGTTTTGAAGGACTTTAATACACCATAAGGCCAAACTAATGTGATTTTACGCATCATTTAACATTATTAAGAAGACAGATTAAAAACAAGTTAAACTCTCCACTGCTGTCTATGTCCTGTCAAAGTAGAGATATAGTCTGTTATGTTGGATGAATTTATATCCCAAACATCACGTTAGGCTGTGTGTGAGCATCAAACTTAAAGATTTTATGGCTCATCTTTAAACTAAAACAGAGAGAAAGGTTCAGACACATAGCACGACAGCTGGAGTCTGTTGTAAATCATACCAGTGTTTTGAAGGGATATGAAGTTTATATTTAAGGCTCCACATACATTTATAGTCGGCCGCAGGGTCGGTGGTTCACATTTCATTTTTTGTGACTGAATTTCAGTCGAAAACAACATAATTTTTATCTGTAAAACCTACGTAATTAGCGACCCAATAAGCTAGTGGTTAGCCGCTCCGAT
>NW_015123155.1:0-724 GCF_001443285.1 Poecilia latipinna
ACATGTGGCCCGCGGGCCTTGAGTTTAACACATGTGGCTTAGAAGCATGCATGGCGTCACTCCCAGGCAGTAGGTGGGTGTGGTCTTCACTGACTGGTTGAACATAAAAGCTTGAATGCTGACACACACAAACACACATTCACTCAGAGAACACAGATGCTGTTTCCCTCTTCCTCTGCTCCATTTCCCCCCAGCTGAAGCGGCATCTATAAGGTTGGTGATGGAGTTTTTACAGTTAGTAATCAATAATTTTTTTTTCTGTTCTGTTGTATTTAATAGTTTATTTTTTTATGTTTGGTTCCTATAAAATAGACCTGGACTTCTCAGTATCTTGCAAAGTTCTTGGGAACGTCTGTAGCTGGCAAGTTGTTGGAAAGCAAATATGTCTCTGCCATTGTCCTTCCTGATATGTCTGTCAGTCTTCAACCTGTGTTTGGGAACTGGGCCTGTGGAGGAACTCATTATACCCAGTAAGTAGAGAAATGGATGTAATGTGTCCTGAATAGACATGTTTAATTTTGTAACACAATATAGTGGTGAAAATGTAAACATATCCAAACTAAGTTTAGAGTTTGATGAGTTTCAACTGTTCAGCCATGAACACAAAATCATGGCCAACAGTCAGGAAACAAATCAAACAACATTAAAGTGCAACTTTGTGGTTTCATGTAAACATTCTGACACATCGTCAAATGTAAGAGCTAAAATATTAAATCATGTTTTT
>NW_015123156.1:0-724 GCF_001443285.1 Poecilia latipinna
TGTAACCTGCATAAAATAATTAAGCCATATTTTATTTTGGCGGGTCTAAGTGACGACCCACTTTAAGTTCCGGGTCATAGGTTAACTCGGATATCCATTGCGGTGTGCTGTTGTCGCTGTGGCTAGCTGCTCGTCTTGGCGTCTTCTAAACCTATGGAAGAATACGGCTGGATCGAGGCTTGTTAACGCAGCCGAAAGATTTAATTGGGCGTTTTCTATCTACCGCTCGACGGTCGGGTTTGTTTTTCCACCCCTGTGTCAACCCAGGATGGCGAGCTAAGGATCACCGCAGCTTTGCGGTAGGAGTGAAATGAACCAAGCTACTTTCTCATTCTGGATCTATTTGCACTGGATCATGGACAAAAAAACAGTCAGATAATTGATTGATGGACCATTAATCACCCTGGACTCACAAATGGACTCAAAATAGAAAAAAAACTCTTGGGTGTCATCAGGGTTTATTGTTTTTGTTGTTGTTTTGTTTTTTTCCTGGTTGTGTCTTTTGGTTATATTCATAGCAAATCACTGTTATTATAAATATCATTATTATTATTGCATATCTTCCTAAATATATGGAAAAAAAACACAAGCTTGAATACAATAACTTCAATTTACTTTCTGTCTGATTGTGTTTTATTCACACGGGCTCCATAGTCGAACCTATCTGAGTGCCTATTATTATATTTGGCTGTAGTCAGGCGCCTAGCCTTAATTAGCGTTACAT
>NW_015123157.1:0-723 GCF_001443285.1 Poecilia latipinna
TGTGAGGGTTCTCACATTAAGCAGCCAGAGAGACGCTGAATAGGATTCAAAAATAATCTTAATTTATTACAAAAAAGTTCAAAAAGAATTAAACAATAAAGAATTGGGCCCAAAACTGAGGTCAACATAACAAACTGCAACTCAAGTAGTAACACAAAGAACTCAAGCACAAAACTGACCTAACAAACAAGACATGAGGGGAACTTAAATAGTGGCTGATCAGACCACTGCTGACACACAAGGGGTAATTTAAACATACAAAAACTTAAACAAATACAATACCAAATCTTTAAATTAAACAAACATTAGACTGAAACTACCAAATAGAAGAAACATTAAAGAAATGGTCAAATTAAATTAAAGAAAACCAAATTTCCCCGTCCCCTGGCAAACAAATGGAACGGCCCGCTGAGGAGGTTTTGCCAGCCATATAAGGACGTCAATTAGCCGGAGCTCTTCTGTGACCCTCCAGCAGCTCCAAAGGAAACTGGCAACTCAAAACAAATAAATTAATTTGTTGCTCTTAACAAAAATATAAAGAACTGACAAATAAAGTTAACTAAATGTGTGACTGCAAATAGTTAACTAAAAAGTCAGGCTAATGAAAATAATTTCCAAAAATAAAAATCTAAACTAGTCACTAATTAATGTCTAAATTAATGTTAAGGATGAACAAAACAGTTTCCATTCAGGTCTGTGTGACAGTAGGGTCAGCTGTCACAC
>NW_015123158.1:0-723 GCF_001443285.1 Poecilia latipinna
ATAGTCCATGGGCCAGAGGCCAAAATTTGACATTTTTGTCCATTTCAGGGTGGCAAAGTCTATCAATATTTTTTGAAAAGATACATGTCTCTAGTTAATATTTTGGTATGATAGCCCTTCCAAAATGGTAGCTGAGTCATAGTTATCATCTCATGAAGTAAACAAACCCTTTGGAAAAATTCTGTATTTTGGGACTGCTGTATCTCTGGTTTAGGGTCATGGTATGGGCATTTGTCAAAGGTCTGTAATGCAATATTTGGTATCATCTTAAAGGGGACACTCTTGACTTTCATTTAAGCCATGTTTTGAGTTTCTCTGACCAACACAGAGGTCATTAGAGGTCGTTAAACCAAAATTATTACACATTTTTCCACATCTTTTGACCAAACTAGATACACTTCTTTCATCCCATCGGTATCCAGGGACATCAGGGACACAAGAGTTAATGACTAAAATACTCAACAGACTCTAAGGAGTCAGAAAATGTATGATATGCCTACACTGTCTGTCTATGGGAGGCGATTATGAGCTGTAATTTGAAGTTACAGACTTGGGCTATAACCTTAACTGGTGTATATGTTGGGGGTTTAGTGGGGGTTTGTTTAGCGTGTCACTCTTGTCTAGTTTGTTAGTTATAAAAAAGTTAATCAGTAATAGTAGAAATGTACACTTACATAGACTTTAGGATGCTGTATTGGCCTATTTATCAGATTTTGTGAGTTT
>NW_015123159.1:0-723 GCF_001443285.1 Poecilia latipinna
ACTAAATGAAGGAATATTAAATAACAAGGGTCTAGTTGGTGAAGTAAAAGAGGAGATAATCCAATACAGAGAGGAAAATGATAATGGTGAAGTAGATCCAGTAATTCTTTGGGATGCCCTAAAGGCGGTAATACGGGGGAAAATGATTTCTTACACAGCATTTATGAAAAAAACACGATTAGAAACCTACAACAAACAAATAAAGAAGCTAAGAGATTTAGAACAACATAAACAAACAAATGACCCAGACGTATTTAATCTGATTAAAGAAACCAGGAAAGAAATGGATGAGAGTTTATGGGAGGAGGTAGAAAAGAAGGCTAGATTTACTAAACAAACGTATTATGAGGGGGGGCCGAAAGCTACAAAACATTTGGCTAGGCACATTAAGAAACAACAAACAATAGGTAGCATACATAAAATAAGAGATCTACTCACTAATAAAATTTTATATGAACAAGAAGAAATATAAAGAACATTTGAGCAATACTACAAAAATATATATGCACAACCGCCGTCGGCAGGTGAAGAGGAGGTGAGAAACTTTTTGGATAAATTGGATTTACCAGCAATAGGCACAAAACAAAATGCGACACTGACTTCTCAAATTACAGAGGAAGAGATTATAAAGGCAATTGGCAGGACTAAAACAGGAAAGTCACCAGGGTCAGATGGTCTATGGGCTTCTTTTTATAAAACCTTTAAAGAAGAACTAACACCAGT
>NW_015123160.1:0-723 GCF_001443285.1 Poecilia latipinna
AAGAAAAAAAATGTTTTTTTTTACTCATTACTGACAGCATTGAAAGTATTGGTAATTTAAAAAATTTATATCAATATGTGCATTTATTGGTCTTCAGTTCCAAACATGGCACAGAAAAGTCCACAGTACTTAATGTTTCTGTAACAATATTTAATAAAAACATGTGGAATGGAACATCACATGGTGGATTGTCCCATAACAGGGTGGAAAATCAATGTCTTTGATTCTAAAATCTGACGATTTTCATCATTGGTTGCAGGATTGCCTCCTTCAAGTCAAAGTATAGGCAGAGTATTTGTCCTGGCTCTATTTGGGAAAACAGGTGATATCCTTGTAGTGGATTTTCCCATGACAGGTACTCATTGTTCCCCTCACAGGAGTCAATGGGGGCAACTAGTGAAATGAAAACAGACAAATGGCAAAGACATCTGTTAATACCTCAGATTACTCTGCAGCTCTATTCCATCATCTGACATTTTTTATTTTACTTAAAATGATGACTTTTTACCCTAATTTCCACCCATAACAGGGTGGAACTTTTCTAACTAATCTACCTGTAGCTCTTTATGTGGTGAACATTTAGCTAGCTAACCTTCAACAGAATAACAAACCTTTAATGACTAAATCTAATATAATGTTTTTTAAATTCTACTGAATAAACATTTTTCACAATCTATCCTAACAGGGTGGAACTTTAAGCTTTACTCATCCAGGTTTAACATG
>NW_015123161.1:0-723 GCF_001443285.1 Poecilia latipinna
TTCTGCAGAAAAGTTATTTTTTTTAATTTTTTTTATTTTTTTTAGTCATTAGTGGTGAATATATTATAAAACACACATTCAACACAAAAGTAAAAATCTCCATTTATACTTAGTGACAGTTCGTTACCAGAAAAAGGCCGCTTATCTCGTAACGCAAAATGAAAAACAAGTTATAGAGTTTATAAAACATAAGCTCTTTCGAAATAAAGCTTACCTGATTAGATACAAGACATTTACCGTTGGCAAATTTTGCAAAAGTAAAAATCTGATGTTCACTTCGTGGCACTTGGTTACCAGTAAACACACTCATCTCTTAGCAACAGATTAGCAACAAAACTTGTTATTGTTCAAAAAACACAAGATTTCTTCTGCTCTTTTGAAATACTACTTATTTTACATTAACAAGAATTGTGCAGTTGCTGAATTCTACAGAAAAGTTAATTTTTTTTGTCATTAGTGGTGAATATTTTAAACACACATTCAACACAAAAGTAAAAATCTCGATTTATACTTCTTGGCAGTTCGTTACCAGTAGAAAACGCTTGTCTCAACACCAAATTAATAACAAGTAGAACATAAGCTCTTTCGAAATGATGCTTACCTATTTTGCCAAAGTAAAAATCTGATGTTCACTTCATGGCACTTGGTTACCAGTAAACACACTGATCTCTTAGCAACAGATTAGCAACAACAATTGTTATTGTTCAAAAAAACATAAGATTT
>NW_015123162.1:0-723 GCF_001443285.1 Poecilia latipinna
TTCCAATCATTTGCATATGTAAAATTTTGGTCATTATAGTATCACAGGCAGATTGTTCATGGTATACTAAGTTGTTGTTGACTCTTCTGAAATTGTCTCCTAATCTGGACTTTGTGATGAAACATTCTCAGTTTTTAATCACAAATACTGGAATACTGGCTCAAAAAAGCCTGTATTCCAACATGTACTCCTTCAAATGGAGATGTAAATACATGTTGGTGTTGCAGTGCAATGGGCCAAACAGTTTAACACATTTTGAGACGTCTGTAGTACAATTGAGTATTGTTCAGTTATAGAAGTATGCCATGAAGAAGTATGTTTGGAGAAGGGTTAGAATATTAATATTAATATTAAAACAATAATCTATCTTATCCATTAAAATATATATTACATGTGTGTTAGGAGCACTGAAAAACTTAGTTTGGTTGAATTGATGATATAAAAGAATATGCATGAATACATACAGTCATACAGTAGACTATAGTGAAACGTGATCTTACTTTGACATTCCTCCCATCTGAAGATTTATCTTGTGATGGGAGGAATTGCACAACTTAATCAAAAATAATAATAAAAAAACATGTTCCAGAGTGATTCATTATACACAAAGTATTTTTGTGAATAATATTCAAACTAATGTTAATGTTCACTGATTGCTTGAAAGACCCAGAGTCATGCTATGTTGGACCGATAGTCATGCTATGTTGGACCCAGAGTACTGAT
>NW_015123163.1:0-723 GCF_001443285.1 Poecilia latipinna
TTGTGTCAATATATCACACACACACAGTCAGTGAGAATTGTTATGAACAAGTAAGAAAATGTACAGAAATGAATCACCACTGACTATCCTCTGCAGTGGTTAATTTAAATGTGATAACCCCCGCTCAGTAATAAAATGCTCTGACCCAGAGCGCTGATGAGGAGGAGAGGAGGGGAAGGGGTGTGGCAAAAGAGCTGACATTGATTCAACATTGATTCAACATTGATCAGTCGTTGATCAGACATTAGCATTTCATTCATTAGATTTCAACCACAAAACAACATTGATTCAATGACACAGTTTCAACATTAGTTAATTGGCTAGAATTGAATGGTTGTTTTATAGTTGATCCACCATCAGTTGTCGACCTCAACCAAACATGCAACCTTTGTGATGATAATTCAACATTGAATTAACATATTTTCCAACAAGCCAACAGCGAAGCAGCTGTGTGTTTGGGACATCCCACTCATGTAAACGGTGGGGGTGGACCCCTCCACTCCTTGTAGTAAGTTGTAGATGTTTTTGTGTCAATATATCACACACACACAGTCAGTGAGAATTGTTATGAACAAGTAAGAAAATGTACAGAAAGGAATCACCACCGACTATCCTCTGCAGTGGTTAATTTAAATGTGATAACCCCCGCTCAGTAATAAAATGCTCTGACCCAGAGCGCTGATGAGGAGGAGAGGAGGGGAAGGGGTGCGGCAATACATCTGA
>NW_015123164.1:0-722 GCF_001443285.1 Poecilia latipinna
TTGTGACAGCTGACCCTACTGTCACACCGACCTGAATGGTAATCATTTTGTTTGTTTTATCCTTTACATTAATTTAGACATTAATTAGTGAATAGTTTAGATTTTTGTTAATTATTTTCATTAGTCTGACTTTTTTGGTTAACTGTTTGGAGTGCACACATTTAGTTAACCTTATTTGTCAGTTCTTTATATTTTTGTTGAAAGCAACAAATTAATTTATTTGTTTTGAGTTCCCAGTTTCCTTTGGAGCTGCTGGAGAGTCACAGAAAAACTCCAGCTAATTGACGTCCTTATATGGCTGGCAAACCTCCTCAGCGGGCCGTTCCATTTGTTTGCCAGGGAATGGGGAAATTTGGTTTTCTTTAATATAATTTGACCATTTCTTTAATGCTTTTTCTATTTGGTAGTTTCAGTCTGTTTGTTTAATTTAAAGATTTGGTATTGTATTTGTTTAAGTTTTTGTATGTTTAAATTACCCCTTGTGTGTCAGCAGTGGTCTGATCAGCCACTATTTAAGTTCCCCTCATGTCTTGTTAGTTAGGTCAGTTTTGTGCTTGAGTTCTTTGTGTTAACACCTGAGTTGGAGTTTGTTATGTTGACCTCAGTTTTGGGCCCAATTCTTCATTGTTTGATTATTTTTGAACTTTTTTGTAATAAATTAAGATTATTTTTGAATCCCATTCAGCGTCTCTCTGGCTGGTTAATGTGAGAACCCTCACAGT
>NW_015123165.1:0-722 GCF_001443285.1 Poecilia latipinna
AGATGAAGTGATGCAAAATATCCACAAAGGCGAGAGAGTGGTGACTGGGACAGATTTTAATGGACATGTTGGAGCAGGGACCAGAGGTGATGAGGAAGTGATGGGCAGGTTTGGCATCCAGAACAGGAATGCAGAAGGACAGATGGAGGTAGACTTTGCAAAGAGGATGGAAATGGCTGTAGTGGATACTTTCTTCCAAAAGAGACAGGAACACAGGGTGACATACAAGAGCGGAGGTAGGAGCACGCAGGTGGATTACATCTTGTGTAGCCGAGACAATCTGAAGGAATTCAGTGACTGCAAAGTGGTGGTAGGTGAGAGAGTTGCTAAATAACACAGGATGGTGGTGTGTAGAATGACTCTGAAGGTGAGAAAGGTGAAGGGGGCAACGTTTGAACCGAGGACAAAATGGTGGAAGCTGAAAAAGGAAGAATGTTGTGTGACTTTCACGGAGGAGTTCAGACAAGCTCTGGGTGACCAGAACATGCTTCCAGATGACTGGCCAACTACTGCTCATGTTATCAGGGACACAGGTAGGAGAGTACTAGGTATGTCTTCTGGAAGGAAACTTGACAAGGAGACTTGGTGGTGGAATAAGGAAGGAAGTGCAAATATGGGTACAGAGAAAGAGAGCAGCCAAGAAGAAGTGGGACAATGTGAGGACTGAAGAGAGTCACCAAGAGTACAGGGAGATGCAGCGCAAAGTGAAGGTAGAGGTTGCT
>NW_015123166.1:0-722 GCF_001443285.1 Poecilia latipinna
CGTTTTTGTTTTTGTTTTGTTTTTTAATCCCATGTGGTGCGCAGCGTTCGGGAAATGTATCGATGGGGAAAAGGCAGACTGACATAAACCTTTTAAAACAACGGAAACAATTTCGGTAGTCTAATTATTGCAATTTAAAAGTGCTGTGTTGTTCTATCACCCCAGTTTCATACCGGGCCACTTACAGCACCGGTGTTAACGCTATAAAATGAACGCTCTCTATCGGGGTTTCACCCATGGAGGGATTTCTTTATTTAAATGGGTTCATTTTTCAGAGGGATACAAAGTCAGGGTATCGTGATCTTAGTAATTACATTTTTATAAGAGCAATTTTCTGTTGTCCTTCCATGGAAGCGGGTAGCCTTCAAATAGAAATAAAACACTTTTTAATATAAGTTGCTGCTTTGACATGATCACAGAACTGACAAAACATATGTACAAAAATACCAGACAAAGTGAATCACAGCAACGTCATCAGCCGGTGAGACGCTGAACTGATGCGGTGAAGCTACCAGTAGCAGGAGCGGAGCTACAAGCTACAAACACTGAATAGAAGAAGAAGAAGAAGAAGAAGAAGAAGAAGAAGAAGAAGAAGAAGAAGAAGAAGAAGAGCTGCCATCGATACAGTTGCAGCCAGACATGATTTAATGTTACACAATACAGTTTTACCAAGTTGCTCAGAGTCTAAACTGGCGTTGTTGTGCATATAAGGTGTAAAGTTT
>NW_015123167.1:0-722 GCF_001443285.1 Poecilia latipinna
CCAACATGTTTTAAGTAAAGTTATTTTTGGAAAACCACCCTTGAAGCCAACTGCAAACCACTTGCACAAGTGTCCATCAAATGTGGCATATACCAAGGAGATGCTCTGTCCCCACTGCTGTTCTGCATAGGCCTGAACCCCCTCAGCCAAATCATCAACAAGACTGGCTACGGATACCGACTCAAGAATGGGGCCACAATCAGTCACCTCCTCTACATGGATGACATCAAGCTGTACGCCAAGAGCGAGGGAGACATCGACTCACTGATCCACACCACCAGGATCTACAGCACTGACATTATGTCATTCGGACTAGAGAAGTGTGGCCGGATGGTTACAAAGAGAGGGAAGGTCGTCCACACAGAAGGGGTCTCACTCCCAGAAGGAACAATAGCAGACATAGAGCACAGCTACAAGTACCTGGGAATACCACAAGCAAATGGCAACCTCGATGAGGTCACAAGGAAAGGAGCCACAGCCAAATACCTCCAACAAATAAGGCAAGTCCTGAGAAGCCAGCTCAATGGCAAGAACAAGATCCGTGCAATAAACAGCTATGCCTTACCAGTAATCAGATACCCTGCCGGAATAATTAGCTGGCCAATGGAAGAGATAAAGACCACAGATGTTAAGACTCGGAAGCTACTAACCATGCATGGAGGGTTCCCCCCCAAATCCAGCCCCCTGAGACTGTACACAAGCCGTAAGGAAGGAGGCAGAGG
>NW_015123168.1:0-722 GCF_001443285.1 Poecilia latipinna
TAGACCAGGGGTGTCAAACGTACGGCCCGCGGGCCGGAACCGGCCCGCCGAACGATTTAGTCCGGCCCGGGGGCTAAATGCATTATCATTATTCATGAAAAAACATATACTTCGTTTAATTGAAAATCTGCAGTTCCTATACTGTCCACGAGGGGCGCTGTGTTTTATTCAGAGCACACAACATGATGCAACACTGCAGCAGAACTAACAGCAGATGGCAGCACTGAGCTTCAGGTTCTGTAAACAAGTTGGATTCTATGCTTTGCCAGCTTTTGATTTTGGCCCTGGGGACCTCATATTTCTCGTGCATGCTAACATAGATACATGTTACGTATGCAAGTTTTTCTATTTGTATGCATTTTATGCATCAACAAATGTTCTTAATCAAATGTCTGTTTAAAACAGCTGACACTTAAGATTTCAAATCTGTAAAGCCAGATAATTTGTTCAAATTGCTTCCCAGATGTTGAAAATTGATTTTAAATCTTTTCTTAATGTTTGTCTGTTGTATTTTGTGATGCAGGACAGTGTTTTTAAGTTCCAAAAACTGTGAATAAATGTTTTGCAACATTGTACAATCACTGAGATCAGTTCTTATGCATAATGCACTTAAATAAATGCTTAACTGAGTAAAAGTATTGTTGAAATTGCAGATACCTTTCTTAAAAACTGAGATTATTCATAATATATTTTGTAAAAGTGAAATTCGTTTAATATAAAAA
>NW_015123169.1:0-722 GCF_001443285.1 Poecilia latipinna
ATCGATTCAGTATTTTTATCATACAGACATTAGGCTGCTGCTGTTCTGCTATTAGCTAGCTGCTAGCTAACGACTTTGCTAGCAAAGCTAGATAACTAAAAAGCTTCTTCCCTGTCCAAAACTTATCATCTCCATAATGGATATATGTCCGATCTTCTAATTTCCTTTGCTGCATAATGTACATTGCATTTATTCTAGCGTTAGGTAAATGTATATTGAAGGAGAATAGCACTTAAATAAAAGACCAACAAGGATATTCATTTAGAATTAAAAATAACTCACCCTGAATTACCATGATAGATATAATGTGTCATTAATGAAGGGGAAAAAACTCAACCCAGACTTTAAGTTTAGGGTTCGCAGAGTATGTAGTTAAATTTTTTCCCCAATTATTCAATGGGAAAAAATAAAATAAACTCAGTTAAGTAAAATAAAATTGTAATCAAAACTTTTGGAATTGTAATGATTTATTTTTTAAAACAAATTCTTTTGTTTAAAAAACTTTTTTTAAATTAAATAACACATTTTTGTCTTGTGAACTTAAAAAGTTATTTGTCAAACATAAACTTTTATTTGCACACATCAGAAATCTTTTGTTGCGATTTTGGGTCCTGCCCATGACGTCATGTGAGAATCACAAGCAAAACTTTGAGTCAAACAAAAACTTAGAATATCAAGAAAAGATTTCTGACATGCACAAATAAGTTTGTTTTGCAAAAGAA
>NW_015123170.1:0-722 GCF_001443285.1 Poecilia latipinna
GTGCATATGTAACAGAGAGAAGAGCTCGTGTGTCTGTGTGAGTTTTGATCGAAATGATTATAGTGATGGTTGTATGTATTTTTGATCAATGCGTTTGTTTGGAGCCACCTAGTGGTGTGATGAGTGACTGCATGCAACGGGTCCGTCAGGCTCTCTCGCGGCTTCCTCCACCAGAGCGCTGGTGGAGGAAGGTGCGAGAGAGGCAGCTCTTCACTTCTTTTTTTACTTAGGGTCATATTTTTCTAGTTCAACTATTAACAAGGTACTGTAAGAATATTTAACATTTATAAATATAATTTGTAAAGTTTTCTTGTGGTTGGGCTGGAAAAATGTGACCCTATGAGTGGGAGCTGCGCCGGTTGGTGTTCGTGGCTGACCACTCAGTCACGGCGCTAACTGTGTCTTTTATTTTTCAGCCTGTCGGACCACTTGGCTGCAGTCAATCACATTGTGAGGAGTTTTTCATCTTTTGTTGTGCTAGGTGGGTTCAGACAGTGAATTTGTTGTTACATAGAAAAATATTTGTGAGTGTTTTGACTGTTAATTGATGTAGCTGTTGTCTGTTATTTTACTGTTTATTGCTGTTGATGTTATTTTTGATTGATTCATTGCATAAGAATGTTTTGTTTTAGTTTTGAAAATTTGTTAACAGTTGTAAGTGTTGTTAAACTATACGATCACATCTAAAAAAAAAAAGAGAAATAAAAGAATTCTGAGGAGCG
>NW_015123171.1:0-721 GCF_001443285.1 Poecilia latipinna
TATCTGGACTCAGGACGACACGCCGCTGGACACCAGCAGGAGGAGTAAAACCAGATGAACTAGTTTCTCTCCAGCAGCACAGGGATTTCCCAGGTCAGTAAAACTACTGCTGCTTGTTAGACAATACTGCTAAAGTTGAATACAAATTCAGATAAAAGGAACAAAAGACCAAATACCTTCAAATTATGAGTATAAAACACAAAACTAAACTGCTAAATGTTGTAAAAACACTAAATCATGTGTTAGTGAATGAACAGAGATCCTCACCAAGCCAGGAGGAAGGAGAAGAAATACAAGATGGAGTCAGACTGATAAAACCCAACGGTTCTCCTGAGGATCTAACCTTTAGAAATCGAGTTCAGATGGAGAAACAGAGGAACAGAACATTGACTTGAACCCAACATTACAGGGTTCTTTGTTTTGCATTTCTCTTTTAGTTCTGAACAACAGATCATTTAGTCATGAGCCAAAGAATGTAGTTCAATAGTTCTGATCTTAAAGCTCATAAATGTTATGGTGTAGAAGCTGATATAGACCAGAGACCAGTTTCAGTCATAAACAGGCTGTGAATATTATTCTGAAGACAGTATTCATGTCTTTTTAATTCACTTTAACAGTTGCAGCAGGCACAGTAACTTTTATCAGATTAAAAGCTACCTTCAAAAATTTGATGCGAATGTAGTGTGGTAGCAATCTGAGGAACCTGGCCGACTGAGATGAC
>NW_015123172.1:0-721 GCF_001443285.1 Poecilia latipinna
TTTAGGTTGATATTTGGATCATTCTCTAAATCTGACCACACACAGATTAAAGCTGAAAGTAAAATGTTTCTATGAATTTCATGATTCTAGTTTCATCTCTGAGGTTCAAACATCATCCAACATGGCGGATTATTAACCATTTCTGCAGTTAATATAAATAATATCTAATGTGAATCTTATTTAGCAGTGGCCTGCATTATCTCTTAACTGACCATCTGGTTCTGAATGAAGCTCCATCAGATCCTCCTTGGATGGTCAGAGTGGAAACGACTCCTGGTTCTTCTCCATGTCAGAGCTCAACACTAAGATCATCAAACTTCTCTCAGTCATTTAAACCAACATGTTTGTCTGAGAATCAGATCTTTCTGCTCTTTAAACAAGGCTGGAATTTATTCAGGAGGATCAATGATCAGGAACATGTTGGAGGATTGGACCGGTTCTGATGGGAATCATTTAGAACATCAAGTTGATCATCTTTCTGGTTCTTTTATGTCTCACAGCCCTTTATTTTACAATGAGCCGACTTAAAAATAATGACTTTTTCTATCAGAATCCAGCAGAGACTCAAACCAGAACCAGAACCAGAACCCAGCTGTGTGTCCTTTAAGAGCGACAGGTCAAAGGAAGACTTCATTTACTTTAAATCTCCTGGATCTCCACCATCAGAGAGGTGAGCTGTTTCTACCTGCTGTAAACTGAACCAGTAAGTTTCAGATGTTCC
>NW_015123173.1:0-721 GCF_001443285.1 Poecilia latipinna
AGTTAGCGCACCGTGTTCCGGCCGGGACTTCATTTGCGTTGCGCGGAGCTCTCACTTCCGCCTCTGAGTTGTTGACAAAAGCTAAGTCTCAGCGGCATAAAGTCCAATCTTCAAGATTGGCCCGTGGGGATTTTATTGATTGATGATAATGCCCGACTTTTTATCGTTTTTGGGGAACCAATAAGCATCCTTAAAATGACTGGGGGAATGCCTGGAGTATGGCAGCATTTCTCCTCCGGGGCTGCTGGTTGAAAGCGAACGGCGGGAAGAGCGCTGAGGTGAGCGGATAGACTGAACAGGGCGGGCGGCTGAGTAGCTGATGCTTACCGTGTAAATGTAGCTTTACCGACGAACCGCACAATAAATTTCATATCCCGGTCTGAAGAAACGGGTGGCGGAGCGCATCGTACATGGCTGGTAGATGAGTTTCTGAGTGTGACCAGTGAAGGTGTCGTAAATATCCCGTATTGCTTCCCCCGTGTTCGTCCCCCGGTCTAACGGTTCGTCAGTCCGCTGGTCTATTTCCTCCCCTCCACCCCATCTTACGTTCGTTCATTCGCCCTCTCCTCCCACTCCAGGCGACATTTCCCGTATTTTCAAACCCAAAGCGTGACAGGTTAGGTGGCAAGGTGAGTTTAATTAATCTATTAAACTCACTGAAGATGAATACATAAACTAAAAGCTGGATTGTAGACATTTTTTATAAGCATATTTGTGAGCC
>NW_015123174.1:0-721 GCF_001443285.1 Poecilia latipinna
GCATGATTGTTTTCATCACATCTCCAAAGCCCTCTTGGTATTGATCATCAAAGTTCTCTTGATAGCTTATTTCACAAAATATGGTCTAGTGGTCAGGATTTGGCGCTTTCACCGCCGTGGCCCGGGTTCAATTCCCGGTCAGGGAAAGGCATGTTTATGTTAACTGCTTCATTGTTTTCATCAAATCATCAAAGCATTCTTTTTATTGATCGTCAAATTGTCTTGATAGCTTCTGTCGAGAAACAAGGTCCCTGATGGTCTAGAGGTCAGGATTCGGCGCTCTCACTGCCGCGGCCCGGGTTCGATTCCCGGTCAGGGAAAGGCATTTTCAACTGCATGATGTTTTAATCACATCTTAAAGGCACTCTTGGTATTGATCATCAAAGTTCTCTTGATAGCTTCTTTCACAAAATGTGGTCCCTGATGGTCTAGTGGTGAGGTTTCGGTATTTTTGCCGCAGCCCAGGTTGGATTCCCGGTCAGGGAAAGGCACGTTCACTTTCAACTGCGTGATTGTTTTCATCACATCTTCAAAGCACTCTTGGTATTGATCATCTTGATAGTTTCTATCATGAAATATGGTCCCTGATGGTCTAGTGGTCAGTTTTTGGCGCTTTCACCGCCACAGCCCGGGTTCAATTCCCGGTCAGGGAAAAGTATGTTTATGTTAACTGCTTCATTGTTTTCATCACATCTTCAAAGCATTCCTTTTATTGATCGTC
>NW_015123175.1:0-721 GCF_001443285.1 Poecilia latipinna
CTGCGTTACGTCGCCGCCATCTTGTATGTGACAGAAGAGCGATCAGAGCTCCCTAAGTCCTGTGCTGTGTGGACTTGTTTCAACCGTTTTACGAAACAAACTGGATTCATTGGCATTACCTTTCACAGGTAAGGATGAAAGATCAGAATTACTTGACTTTGCAGCTAGAAATTCACTTCTAAACAACCGAGAAATATTTCCTATGTAGCTTAATTGGCCCGAAGTAACCGCTGATTGTTAGCGTAGCAGCTAGCGTTTTCATACTGTGTTTTCTAATGAGAGCTGGCGAGAAACCGCTGTTAGAGGAGAAGTTCATTAAAAACCAGAGGATTTAGTGAGGAAAGATCAGTCAGGATCAGAGCTGGAGCTGCTGTTCTTCAGTCTGTTTCCAGCTCAGCTTCACCATGTTGGTATTTAGCTATAAAGATGCTACGAGTCAGAGCCCAACATGCTGAAAATGTCTTTTTATGAATGTCAAGGAAACATATATATATTTTCTATTTTGGATAATTTCTCTTTTATCCTTGGCTTTAGCCTGTGAACCAGGACGTCTCAGAAGTCACTGAGTTCTCCCAGTGTGACCAGCAGACTGAAGCCCTGCCTGTGACCAGTGCTCCCAGTATAATAAATAAATGTTTTATTCTTTCACTTTTTGTGTATTTTTAAATATCTCAATCTGAAGTAATAGTGTATTAATGTAGCTTATATAATGAAATAAAAA
>NW_015123176.1:0-721 GCF_001443285.1 Poecilia latipinna
GGGAGCCGAGTTAAGAGATCCAGGCCCTTTAAAATCCCCCTCCTTTTCCTTTTTTTTTTTTTTTTTTTTTTTTTTACAATAAACCACTCACAATAAACTCCGGTGTTCACAGTTGTGTTCTGCATGTGGGTGAGAAAATTTGAATCCGACATGACAATTTTGTTATTTATTAACGATGTGGTTACATGTAAAACACTTAAAACACCATAAATAAAAATGTGATAACATGTTAAACAGTTGAACAACATAAATACAGCTTTTAATTCAACGCTGCCTACTAAAAAAATCAGTGAGGGCTTCTCTGACTCTTGCAGGTTGTATGTCAGGTAAAGAACCTCCTTCTGCTAATCTTTTGAAGGGAAGGACAGGTGCAGATTCTAGGTAGGCCTCACTGTGCAATTCACAAATATTATGAAGTGTGCAACATGCACTGATGACAGTGCTGACGGCAGAGATCTCCACATCAAGCTGTTTGCTAAGACATCTCCATCGACTCTTAAGTTTGCCAAATGCACATTCTACAACCATCCTTGCTCTGCTGTGGCACTCATTGAAGTAGCGTTGATCTGTTGTTAATGTTCCGGTATCCACATGTCCCTTCAACAACCATCTTCGAAGGGGGTAGGCTGGGTCACCTAGCAGCATTATAGGCACTCGAACACCCATTATCTCTTCAGTATTGAAAAATTTTACAGTAAACAAAAATAAAAATAAATTGAAA
>NW_015123177.1:0-721 GCF_001443285.1 Poecilia latipinna
GATTCCCGGCGTCTCTCTCACCACCACCAACAACCACACATCATGACAGTACGATCCGACCAGAAAAGAGGTGAGGACGCCAGCGTGTGGGGTAGCGAGGCTTGGTTCCAGCAGCAGTTGGAGTTGGCTCAATGGGATCTCTACAAGGACGTAGAGATCTTGCCTTCTCCGCTGATGCTGGAGGAACTGGGTCTCGCCTCTGACCTCGACGCACCCAGGCAACGCGGGCCGCGACGGAGGCGGCGGCGGGGACCTAGAGCGGGGGGGTTCTGTGGCGGAGCTCCAGCCAGCCAGAATCCCTGGGTGGGAACTCGGCTGGCGTTCTGCCCGCCCGGAGTCGGACCCCGCCGTTACTGCTGCCCTGAGCCGCCGGAGGTCCCGGCCCCTGGGCAAAGCCGTTTCCGCCGCCCTGAGCCGCCGAGGATCCCGGTCCCGCGGTCACGCCGTCGACGCCGTCCTGAGCCGCCGGAGGTCCCGGCCCCTGGGCCTAGCCGTCACCGCTGCCCTGAGCCGCCGGAGGTCCCGGCCCCTGGGTCCCGCCTGCAGCTGCCTCCGGTCCCCGCACCGAGGCAGCGTCTGTCCCCGCTGCCTCCGGTCCCCGCACCGCGGCGGCGTTTGTTTCCGCCCCCAGAGTTTCCCGAGTCTGCTCCGTGCGAGCCCCCAGAGTTTCCCGAGTCTGCTCCGTGCGAGCCCCCAGAGTTTCCCGAGTCTGCTCCGTGCG
>NW_015123178.1:0-720 GCF_001443285.1 Poecilia latipinna
TGGTTGCATATATTAAAGCATAGTTATTTCTTGTGATTAAATGTTACACAAAATCTTGATTTTTTTTCATTGTAAGATAAATGCACAATTAGCTAGGTCTTTAACAAAATTAAACTATTAAAAATAAATTGTGAGTTTCTACCAGATTTAGTGAGTTAATGTTATCTGATGAAATGAAATGCTTTCATTCCCAAAACTCACCAATCCCCTATCACTTAGGAGATGGTTTATAACGACTACACTTTTCTCCAGTCAGATACGGGTCACATTTCAGCGTGTATTTAGCCTCAACGTTTCCATACTTTCCTTGGCACCTGATAGTGTGAGTGCCAGGGCTCAGGTACCTCACACACTGCACGAGAAGGTCGTCATGTTTCGGATCTTCATCCCAAACCTCAATCTTCAGAGCCAGCCTTGTGTCAACCTTCATGAGAAAATTTGAATGGAGGATCATTCAGATGCATATTTTTCTGTTCAAAGTCAAATTATTTAGGTGATACAGAAAATAAAACTGTTTTCTACGCATCTCAAAAGTTGATAAATGCAGAGTAATGTTAGCCGAAACACAACAGCACAAGATATGAAATACATCAGCTAGGCTGTGTCTGTTTACACAATATATGGGTAAAATGGTTTCTGTTCAAATATTTTCAGATTTTTTTCTACTTTTATTTGTACTCGACCATAAACACCATGAAATGTGCATGGTCTATTCAAGTA
>NW_015123179.1:0-720 GCF_001443285.1 Poecilia latipinna
TTGTCTTCTATTGGATTAAACTGCAATTCTGTGACGTCTGCACTCATTGTTGTTTTTGTGTGGCTACATGCGGCCCGCTGGTAGAACCTGGGATGAAGAAGTTCGAGCCAAAAGAGTTTCTTTCTTAAGAAATATTATAACCTAGAATCTTCTTCTAACACTACGCAAAGGCTTTTTGAATATCACCTGATCGAACTTTGGTTGTGTTTTAATCGCTCTGGATCTGGATTATGTTTGCATGACTGGACACTGAAAACTCCAAGTGCAATAACATTTAGTAAAAGAAAATAAAACAATGCCTTAAGCACACCGG
Source organism: Poecilia latipinna (assembly GCF_001443285.1). Taxonomy (NCBI): domain Eukaryota; kingdom Metazoa; phylum Chordata; class Actinopteri; order Cyprinodontiformes; family Poeciliidae; genus Poecilia; species Poecilia latipinna. The sequence goes on from NW_015123179.1 coordinate 314, forward strand.
CATAACTTGGTTGGGAAATCAAATAATACATTACACATGATCCCTGCCACTTATAATCTAACAATAGTTCTTTTTTTGTAACGAAACAGCCAAATTGTTGAACCAAATTTGCATGGCACGACTCATAATAAAGTACATTAAAAACAACAGCACATCGGTATGTGACAAGCATCGTTCAGACTTTGACTGCATATCCAAGGTACAATTCTTGCATTCGAACATATTCCAGAAAGGAATCTCTGCTGGACTGTCACTGAGATTGTTAATCCAGGAACTGTGGAGAACATTGGAGTATAACACTTTATTAGATTCCCATGTTCAAGAAACCAGTTTAAAAGAGAAGAAGATACTGACCTCATCATTATACTACCTCCAGAAGAAGAGGGAAGACTGAGCTTCACTCCTTA
>NW_015123180.1:0-720 GCF_001443285.1 Poecilia latipinna
GAGGGCCTCTGTGCTGTCCTTGAGTCCAGCTTTTTCCAGCCATTGGTAGGATTTCCTGATATCAGCCACTTCAGTTATTTGTCGGTGGTACATCCCATGTAGGGGCTTGTCCTCCCATGATGGTTCCTCCAGCACCTTGTCCTCTGTTCCCCATTGCCTGAGACATTCGCTGAGCACATCGTCCGTTGAGGCTTTGTCCTTGATGTATTTATGGATCTTGGATGTTTCATCCTGGACAGTGGCTCTCACACTCACTAGTCCTCTGCCTCCTTCCTTACGGCTCGTGTACAGTCTCAGGGTGCTGGATTTGGGGTGGAATCCTCCATGCATGGTTAGTAGCTTCCGAGTCTTAACATCCGTGGCCTTCATCTCTTCCAGTGGCCAGCTAATTATTCCGGCAGGGTATCTGATTACTGGTAAGGCATAGCTGTTTATTGCACGGATCTTGTTCTTGCCATTGAGCTGGCTTCTCAGGACTTGCTTTATGCACTGGAGGTATTTGGCTGTGGCTCCTTTCCTTGTGACCTCATCGAGGTTGCCAAGGAGCTGTGCTCTATGTCTGCTATTGTTCCTTCTGGGAGTGAGACCCCTTCTGTGTTTGTAACCATCCGGCCACACTTCTCTAGTCCGAATGACATCCCAATGTCAGTGCTGTAGATCCTGGTGGTGTGGATCAGTGAGTAGATGTCTCGCTCGCTCTTGGCGTACAGCTTGATGTCA
>NW_015123181.1:0-720 GCF_001443285.1 Poecilia latipinna
CAGATGCCCCAGCCCACTTTTATGAACTTCTGTTTGAATGAGCCAATAGAGATAAAGGGGTGGGATTTCTGTTTTTCTGCTTTAAATAATTTTCAGAGGCCCTGTCATTCTACTTGTTGCATTTGGTAGAGGAAGATCCACTTTGCTCTGCCAGAAAAAAAAAAATGGTTCGCATTAAAAGAGAAAAGCCTCAAAAGAGAAGACAGCAGGAAGCTAATCAGCTAGCATGTAGCTCATCTGCTCCAACCTCACAGACTACAGATGGACAAACCATCACGAGACCCTGCTCCATGGTTGATGCTTCATCCTCTACACTCCTGGATACAAATCTGGTCTTACCTCCATCAGCAGCGTTCGAATCCTGGATTCAGCACGAGATTACCACCTTCCAGGACTTCCAGCATGCTCCGCCCGACTCCAATGAATCCCACTCTGCTGAAGCTCCTTCATCCATCTTGGGAAAAACCAACACCACCCGGTGTTATCCAGTGGGACCTCCCTTCTCTGTGAGACTCCAAGCTTGGTTTATTAAATTCCAGTCCATAAATTGGATGCTTCCCAGAAGTCCGCCTTTTTTTGTGAAAGAGAAAACCTGAAGACAAAAGGCAGCAAGTTGTGAAGTGAGGTGGAGAAGCTAGTCTAACATCCAACTCAACTGCTTGAAGATCCAAAAACAATCAGATGGGAATCCCACCACCAGACCCTGCTCCATGCATCACC
>NW_015123182.1:0-719 GCF_001443285.1 Poecilia latipinna
GATCTGTTGGAATGCTACTACTCAAGTAACCCTAGTCAGAGGGGCTACATGCAAAGAATGAGGGAAAAATGGTTAGTTCGACATCCCCAGTCTACAATGACTGCTAAACAACTAGTAGCTCAGTGTTCCAACATCCGCAAACGGCAACTGCTATCACAACTTGAGATTGACGAGGTACAACACAAATGCTACGGCAAGGGGGAGGAGCCTGGATGTCAGGACAGGGGGGAGTTAACTACAACTACCCCAGAGACTGGGTATGTAGCCCCAGTAATGAACGAACCATCAAAGCTGAACGAGGCAGCAGCTGACCTGAGAGAGAGAATCATGGCCCGAATGAACACCAGACAACCCCGACGCCAACTACAGCGGCTGAGTGAAGTACCATCAGAAAGTCTCATTGAAGATGTGAATGCAGCATTGAGAACGATCCCTACCAACACCATAACAGAAACCAATGAGCTGATATACAACTCAGCATCAGTGATCCTTGAGATGCTTGGCTATAAGAGCAACCATGAGACCCAATATCCACCATGGAAAAGACGGTTAGAGGCTAAGATCAAGATAACAAGGAGGGAAGTGAGCCAACTGTCAGAGCTCCAAAGGGGTGCAATGAAAAGATCAGTACCTAAGAAGTACAGCCAGATGCCCATACCTGAAGCACTCGAAACTGCCAAACAAAGACTCCAAGCCTTGGCCAGCCGCCTAAAGAGATG
>NW_015123183.1:0-719 GCF_001443285.1 Poecilia latipinna
GCAGTTTTACGCCACATCAGAAACGTACAGATTCCGGACATCATCTGTTCTTTTCTAAACTGTTTAAAGACTCAGTGATGTTAATTTATATAAACGTTTGGATGGGAGTTGAAAAATATTCTCAAAAAAATAAAATAAAAGAATAAAAATAAAAAGCATAATTTTGACATTCAGTAAAAAGAAATTAATTTGATTTTTCTATGATTTAATATAATAGAAAATGTTTAATAAAGTGAATGTAAATATGTGTTTGTCTTTTTATGGATAGGAAGTTCATGTAGGTCTGTGGAAGACGTGTGGAAAGCACAGTACTGGACCGCAGGCGTGCGTAACGTATGATGGCTCCATGATATCCTCTGAAATGCAGGCCTTCAGGGCCTTGACCGTCATCAGTTGCATGCTGGGTATTCTCAGCCTCCTCCTCCTGATCTTTGGTTCCGACTTCACCCCATGTGTTCAGAATGAAAACACCAAACCCAAAATGATCCTGGCGGCCGGAGTGGGCCTGCTGCTGACCGGCCTGCTGGTGATCATCCCGGTCAGCTGGGAGACACATGATATGAGAAATGCACCAGAGGGACTGATGCTGGGAGCGAGCATCTATATCGGCTTTATAGCTGGTTTGATGTTGATGCTGACTGGAGGTCTGCTCTGCTACTTAAGCAGATCCAGCAGCTCTGGAGGAACCACCAGCTTCTTCAGCAACAGAGTTTAAGCTA
>NW_015123184.1:0-719 GCF_001443285.1 Poecilia latipinna
CTGTTATGTTTCATGTTTAGCTCTCCAGAGCATTTTCAAACCTTGATGCTGCAGCTTTTCACTGTTTAAATGTTCTTCATCCAACAGAGACAAACTGCTGGAGGAAAATAATTCATCTGACAGCAAAGATGCAGTGGAGTCTGATTCTGCTCTTCCTGATGGGTAAGTTGATCTGAAACATAAACTATGAAGAGAGATACCTCTTTACAATCAAGCAGAAACTTCAATAAAAGTTCTAGTCATATTATATTGAAACTTATAGCCCATATTGTGTTTTGATGAAATCATCCTAATTTAATTCCACCATTGTTTATGTCTCAGCTCAGTGTTGCTTCATGGACTGTCAGCTCTATCAGTTTCACTACATTAATGAAGCAAAGAACTGGACTGAAGCTCAGCAGTACTGCAGAGAGAAACACACTGACCTGGTCACAGTGACTAACATGAAGGACATGGAGAGACTCATCAACATCTCAGCTGGAGAAATGAAGGAAGCTTGGATTGGTCTGTATAATCAGACACATGGTACCAGAACATGGTACTGGTCTCTGCCTGGAGTGAAGTTCAATGAAAGTGAGACAAACTGGAACAATGGAGAACCAAATGATAGAGAAATTCAAGGTTCTGAGAACTGTGGGGTTCTGCGTAAAAATCACAAATGGGGAGATATGGGTTGTCATTGGCCTGAATATTTCCTCTGCTATAATGGTGAGTATTAA
>NW_015123185.1:0-719 GCF_001443285.1 Poecilia latipinna
AGGGGGCAGTCAGGAAAAACAACAGAGGTCGTAAAACTTCTAACCTAAACAACTGGCAACCCAGTTCCAGGTGTGATATCTGATCTATGGTCTGAGCCCGGTTCAAATCTCGGTCAAACTGTTAACAAGACAAAATACGACTGCTCACAGGCAGTTAGGAGGTATTCTGGTTGATAAGAATTTAAGGTCTGGGAAACAGAGAGTTAACTGTTTCACATGAAGAGGAAACAGACAGTCCTGACCTCCAGGTCAGTTCATACACACATAAGGAAGAGAACACTTTAAACAGAAAATCACAACGATCTATAGACTGAATGTGAACTAAAGTAATAACAAAATGATAATACCAAAAAATATCTAACATTCCCCCCTTTTTATCATTTTACTATGTGTGTAAACTTTATGCAAAAGCCAAGCATAGAAAATAAAAGAAAAGAAAAGAACCAATAAATGCAAGTTTTTTTTTTCTAATCTAAACACAGAAAATACACAATGAATAAATGTAATATAATGAAATAAATGAAAATAAAAGAAACAGCAAAAATCAAATGCAGTTTTCTCATCACTACACCACTTGCTTTCACATTTTCGGTGTAGGAGTCATTCAGTAAATGAATTCATCTGTTTATTGATTACAGAACTTCATCATTGTTCAGAAAACCATCAGAACTCGAAACAAGTCATCTTCAGTTGTCTCATAAGATGCTTTGCCAGCTGAT
>NW_015123186.1:0-719 GCF_001443285.1 Poecilia latipinna
AAAAGGATTTAATTTTGAAATTATATATCAAATGTATTTGATATTTTCTGGTTGTCTTCTAGAGGTCTCCCTCTGTCATCCAGAAGTGGTAGGATTCATTGGAAACAGATATTTTTTCAGCAATTTTTATTTTCAACTTAGGTGGAAAATAAAAAAATTACTTTTTTGAAATAATTTTATTTTGAAATTATTTTTCAGATCTTGTTGCCACCTTCTGGTTCTGTTCTAGAGGTGTCCCTTTGTCATCCAGAAATGGTAGGATTCATTGGAAATAGAGAGTTTCTCAGCAATGGGCACGGCAACTTAGGAGGGAAAAGATAAAAAAATACTTTTTTGATCGACTTTTATTTTGAAATTATACATCAGATCTAGTTGCCACTTTCTGGTTCTGTTCTAGAGGTGTCCCTCTGTCACCCAGAAGTGGTAGCAGTCTTTGGAAACAGAGAGTTTCTCAGCAATGTGCACGGCAACTTAGGGGAAAAAGATAAAAATGTATTAGTTTTGTATTAGTTTCTCAGCATATATTATTTTCTGTTTGCAAATGCTGCGGCCGGATTTGAGTAGCTCTAACATGGACCGGATGTGCGCTTTTATTGTGAAAGCAGCACGTAAATGGGTGTACCATAATGTCTTGAGCGACCGCGCACTTGTATATTGTGTGCTGGGCCGGCTGGAGTCAGAGCCGGCTAGCTTTACCGCGGTTTCTGACCGCGCCCACT
>NW_015123187.1:0-719 GCF_001443285.1 Poecilia latipinna
AAGTTCTTTACGTTTTGCTGGTTTGCTGCCGTGATTCTAACACTCTTGCGTAGCTCTGCACAGCAGCAGCAGGTCTCCTTCACAGGTGGAAACCCAGCGCGAGAGTCGTAGCGCTCATGTTGCGTTTAAAGGCGGCTCGGAAAAACAGGTTACCACATGTTAACAACGGATGAAACCGTTTCAACTGCTGATAAAAGTGACAGAGGACACAGATATGGGAAGTGTGGAAGCCCCTACTGTATCAAATTGACATAGGAATAACAGAGAGTTGGCCATTCTAAGGTAAAAACAATAAACAGCTTCCAGTCCAGGGGGGAGGAGGGGGGGTTGGAGGGGGCACGGCTGACTCTGAACGGGCAATGTCCCCCGATGCCCGCCCATGCCACTGGGCCTGTCAGTACCACTGCCTTTGAGCCAGACCTGGACTATGTGCCGCAGTCCAGATCTCAGTATCTCCCATCACTTTAATGCAGACAAGTCATTTGTCATTTACAATAAGTCTCTGAATAAATTTTGTTTTTTAAAGATCAAAATCAGTCAAAAATTCAGACAAGTTTTCAGTTTTCACTCCAGAATAATAAACTTTTAAAAATCTAATTAACATTTATAGTTACTACTAATATGTCATATTTCAAATGAGCCCTGCACTTGTTGATATGACTATTACTTGCTCATTTCTCTGTTATTTTATTTAAAAATTCTGTAAATATTGAACTGCC
>NW_015123188.1:0-719 GCF_001443285.1 Poecilia latipinna
TATTATTATTATAGATTATTTATTTTTCTTCCATCACCGTTAATGCGGCTCGTACCGCTGCGTGCCCACCCACAAAAGTGGTATCAAATCGTGCGGCTCGATGCCGAGAAGGGAGCTGTTACGGCCCTCCCCTTTGTGAGGAGGAGGGGAGTAACACGACAACCACACAAATTCGACAGAGTCCAAGTGAATGTTTTAAAAATGAGGGATTTATTGACAACAAAAATCCCTGAAGGCTTGTACAAACTGTGGGGGAGAAAGGGACGGTTAGGTGGTGCCAAATCAAAGAAAATAATAAAACAAAACAGGGCCTAACTACTGTCTGTGCTAAAGAAACAAAAGAAAACAAAAACCCTGCCTATCTAATCTAACAAAAGTTTCCACCAAAACTTCACATGGGTGGCCCCCGCCTGCTTACCTAGTGTATCTAACAGAAAAAACACCTACGTGATGAAATGTACAGGGTACCCCAAACTTACCTCACCCTCTAACTCCCACCACAAACCTTCACACAAAGAGAAACAAGTTATGCGTCAAGTAACAAAGCCAGTTGAACCCCAGCTCTCCCCAGCTGGGCTGCTTAAATAAGGCCTCCCTGGATGCTGATTGGCCCATGGTTGATGAGAATCAATCAGGGGAGATTGACACCAGCTTTCCCTAGTACCTGTAAAGAGACAAAGGGGGAGGGGAAAGAGAAACAGCCTGGCAGGCATGTAACA
>NW_015123189.1:0-719 GCF_001443285.1 Poecilia latipinna
ATTTTATAAAATATAATCACATTTATATTTGATTAAATGTCACTAATCAAACATATTGATTACATATAAATAAGTTGTCCAATAAAATGAATGTCCTTCACGACCTTTATCACATTTTCTTATTTTCCAAAACAAATTTTAATGTATTTAACCAGATTATACTCCACTGTGAAGTGGAAAGAAAAAATAAACGATTTAAAACATTTTATAAAAAAGTCAGAGAATCCCAACAGATTCACTTTCACAAGTGAAGCGTTACAGATGTAATATTTCACTTGATCAATAGATTAAAAAAACTTTACTGGGTTTATTTCAAATGCAACAAACGCAAAGAGCCAAAAATAAAGAAAAGAGGAAAATAAGAGAAAGAGGAGAAGCAAAATGTTTAAAGACGGAGAGAAAGAAAAGAAGAAGTTTGTTTCTACGGCTGCAGAGAGAAAAACCAAAAACCAGGAAGAACAAAAAGGAAAAAACAGAGAAATGGTTCAAAACAGACCAACAGGAAACACCCGAGTGTGTGTGTGTCTGTGTGTGTGTGTCTGTGTGTGTGTGTCTGTGTGTGTGTGTGTGTGTGTGTGTGTGTGTGTCTGTGTGTGTGTGTCTGTGTGTGTGTGTGTCTGTGTGTGTCTGTGTGTGTGTGTGTGTGTGTGTGTGTGTCTGTGTGTGTGTGTGTGTGTGTGTGTACGTCTGGGTGCGTCCGGGGTTCTCGCTTGTCCCCT
>NW_015123190.1:0-718 GCF_001443285.1 Poecilia latipinna
TCAGCTAGGTAAACAGAGCGAAGATTAATCAGCTAGCCAATCAGTGCCAGCAATAAGCTAGCCAAACAGAACCAGCCTTAATCAACTAGCCAATCAAAGCCAGCCTGAATCAGCTAGCCAATCAGAGCCAGTGTTAATCAACTAGCTAATCAGTGCCAGCAATAAGCTAGACAATCAGAACCAGCATTAATCAGCTAGCCAATTAGAGCGAGCATTTATCAGCTAGCTAATCAGAGCTGACATTAATCAGCTAGCTAATCAGAAAAAGCATTAATCAGTAAGTCAATCAGAGCTAGCATTAATCAGCTAGCCAATCAGAGCCACCATGAATCAGCTAGCCCATCAGTGCGAGCATGAATCAGATAGCTAATCAGAGCCAGCTTGAATCCGCGAGCCAATCTGAGCCTGCAATACGCTAGCCAAACAGAACCCGCATTAATCAGCTAGCCAATCTGAGGTAGAATTAATCAGCTAACCAATCAGAGCCATCGTTAATCAGCTAGCTGATCAGTGCCAGCAATAAGCTAGCCAATCAGAACCAGCATTAATCAGCTAGCCAATCAGAGGTAGTATTAATCAGCTAGCCAATCAGAGCCATCGTTAATCAGTTAGCTAATCAGAGCCATTGTTAATCAGCTAGCTAATCAGAAAAAGCATTAATCAGTGAGTCAATCAGAGCTAGCATTAATCAGCTGGCCAATCAGAAAAAAAGCATTTA
>NW_015123191.1:0-718 GCF_001443285.1 Poecilia latipinna
ACTATGATGAGGAAACAAGTAAAAATGCTCTCTAAGTAAAATGCAATAATAGTAATAAAATCTAATCATATCAGTCTCTCTATAGTGAGCCCTTTCTACGTCAAATCAGTTTCTGCGTGTGTCCAGATGTAGAGCCGCTCGATAGGAAACCCCGACAGGCCCAGGAGGCTTCAGTGGCGTTTCAGCTTTAACTCGGTCCACCAATTGTGGAAGGCACCCACAGTCTCACACCCCGGCACACCCAGAAAGGATTGGACTTCATTCTGCAACAGAAAAAACACAACAAAAAGCGAAATCAATGGATTATATAAAGAACATTAAAGTGAATGAAAAAATGTTGTTTTGTCACTAGATACTAGTGACAAAACCCTTATACTATAGAAAGCTGGAGGTCCACGGGCGTCTTTCGGTTCTGGGAAAACATCTGATAGGCAGGTGTGGTTCTATCGGTACTGCTGCCCTTCTCTGTGTTGGAAGTGATGCACTGAACAGCCGAGGACCTCAGGCAGGGAACAGCAGCATCCACAGGTGATGAGGAGAGCAAGGAAGGTTCTTTAAGATTCTGCATCATCTGATTAGTAAACATAATGTTCTTTTTTTGTTTTTTGTTTTTTTCTTTTTATTTAAAGGCTTCTCCTTGAAGCTGAAGATCAAGTTTTTTGTTTTGTTTGTTTTTTTCATACTAAGCCAATAGAGCATCAATATATCAATCACATCT
>NW_015123192.1:0-718 GCF_001443285.1 Poecilia latipinna
GAAGGTATAATCCATGTTTCTGTCTCATATTTGTGTTTCATTAAAAGGAACTTTAGTTTTTCCACTGAAAGCTCTGGTTTGCACAATAAATGCCATGTGGGTGAAATTTTATGGATGATACTCTGATGTCCCATTCTCCTGAAGGCAGCACAGAGCTGCACCACCAGAAACAGAAACACTGAAGAGAAGAAGAGCTATGATGTAGTTACAGTTCTATCCATGTTTTAATGCTGCAGAGCTCAGTCGGTTTGCAAATAGTTCAAAGTTTAAACTGGCATGTTGTTCATCTTTTATCTGATCATTTTGTGGAATATTTAACAACTAGAAAATGGCACAGAACAAGAATATTTTTTCCACTCCGATTGGCTGCTGTTAGGCCTACCGATTTTAAGTTGAATGTTCATTGCATTTTTCGTAGACAACTGTGAGTGAAAATAATTTCTATTCCCATGGCTTTTTTGTTCTCTGGGAAATTATTTTTGATGATAAAAACAGAAACAAGCATAAAAATCAAAACATCTACAATAGTGATAGTAACATTAATAATAAAATAATTGTCAGTGCAAAATAGCCTACAAATTCTTTGGTGGGGGGCGGTGAGGGACCTGGATAAAGGCTGGGGGGGCGCTGGCCCAAAAAAGGTTGAGAAACACTGCTCTAGTTGGTTTCATATGGTTCCATGGATTTGAGAAAACTGGCAATTAGAGCAAAGAGCCAA
>NW_015123193.1:0-718 GCF_001443285.1 Poecilia latipinna
TTTATTATTTTATCGTTTGTAAAAAAAATAAAAAATAAAAAAAAGTCAGCTGCTTTTGTGGTTTAGGTTTGTGCTAGTTTTGCATTGGAGAGGTGGTTGTGCTCTTGCAGGTCAGGTGCAGTGATAGTTTTGTGCTACTCTTTGATATGTCTAACTTATCTGCTGGTATTAGTCAACGGGTGACCTGTCAGCTTTTCAGTTTGCGAAACCACAAAAAGGCTAATAAACCAGCGACCCCCTCAGAACTGCGCACGGTAAAAAGCTCAGACCGGATCTTAGAACAACAGGAGGAGCTCATTCATTTTTAGCTCACAGAAAAAGCGCCAAGTCGCCAAATTAACAAAAGTAAACTGACCAGTAAGAATTAGCCTTTGCCTGCCCACCCCTCCAGACTCACACTGATGTGCGCTACGTACAAGATGCTTTGAAACAAAATGGTTTTTTCTCCACAATTTTGTTAATAATAAAGAGGGTTAGATAATAAAATATACAATAACTATTATTTTCTTTTTTATTTAAAAGGAAAATCTCAAGGAACTCAAAGTGTATACAGCTGCTGCTGCAATAATCCATACTGTCACTTGGAGGAAATTTAGAATCACACAGAAAAGGGACTCAAACTTAAAACTCTGAACTAAGAACTTCTGATCACATAATAGCAATTAACTATATCTGCCATGGTAAATCATTACTGACAACTATAGTGAGTAATCCCTAA
>NW_015123194.1:0-718 GCF_001443285.1 Poecilia latipinna
GGTGTGCTGTTCATATTATATATACATATATATATATATATATATATATATATATATATATATATATATATATATATATATATATATATATATATATAGATGCTGAGAAGAGAGGTCCGTCAAAACGCAGCGTCCGTAAAAGCTTCATTATCAGTTTCAAACACACTCTTTGTGCTTCTTTGATCTTCGTGCCATTCAGGAGACGTCTAGAGTCCGGCCGGGCGCCATGTCCGTCCCTCAGAGGTCTTTCACCGTAAATACACAGCTCACATGTCCAACGCAAAACTGTCCCATCAGAAATAAAGATGCGTGGTAGCGGTAAATAAAACTAAAAAAATAAAAGGTAGGCAAATAAATATAAGAAGTCTTAAAAGGACGAACCATAATCTTGTTTTGTTAGATGCACTCTTGATGCAATCAGTGTACGGTGGATCCCAGAGGTTAGGGCCCCCACAAAATGTGCCACAGTTTGCATTTGTATGCACAGTGGAAAACCTTCTTTGCTCCACAACATAAGTTAATAATTAGTCTTCCTTATTGCCACTCTGTGGGATACAGCCAATCACCGCCATTGGCTGGCTGCTAGATTTTCAAACGTCAGCATGTCAAGTCGCATTGTGCCAACATATTTCATCTTCCCCAGCTGCATTTTATTTAAAAAAAAAAATCTTAAAATGCTTTACGAAAATAGGCGAGTTTTCCACAAATCATTTGGAGT
>NW_015123195.1:0-718 GCF_001443285.1 Poecilia latipinna
TGTGGCGACACTAGATGGAAATTCAGATTTTGTGGAAGTTTAATTTTAGTAAATTGCTCAACAACGCCACCCTGGGAATTTCACCCAGAGAATATTACCTCTTGTTTAAGGCACACAGGTTCAGTCATGCATAGATTAAAACATCTGAGACCGTTTCAAAATTATAAAAAAAAACGATTAAATTCTTTTGAAAAATGTTTTTAAAACCAGTTTCTTTTTAAAAATTAAACTAAAGAAATCAAAGGAAATCAAAGAAAATAGAACTGCAGCAGTTGAGGTTACCGGCCGGAGGGGGCGCTATGGGGACGACATCCACCAAACACAGCAAATCAAAAAAAAACCTCAACACCAGACGCAGTGAGACAACCCAAACTCCAGAATCACAGCACACAGACGAGGAAGACACCGTCACCACACCAACACCGCCACCGGACCTCAGCAACTGCAAACAAAAAAAACAAACAATTAACCAATATAACAATATCAGCCCGACAAAAGGGCTGTGAACAAAAGTAAAAAAAATAAAAATCAGACAATACAAGTTAAAACATTAAGACCAGGCGTGGCCCTGCCACAGCGGGAGATGAAACGGGCGCGCCGATGCCACACCCCAAACACCGCTCCAATTAGGGCGGATAACGCCGCCACAGTCCAACTTGAAAACAATTGTGCAGAAATCCGGAAGATTTACGTAGCCGGCGCAGAACAACGCCGAACA
>NW_015123196.1:0-717 GCF_001443285.1 Poecilia latipinna
ATTTCCTGCGCCGGAGCGGCCAATGCGGGGTCTACTCTTATATTATGTCTATGGTTTTAGCCTTTTGATTAGCTAAACAGTGCCTGTTAGCACTGATAGCAGTTATGTCAAGGATGCGGTCAGGGTGTCAGTGCATCTTTAAAAAGTCAGGTTTCTCAAATTAAAGCCTTAAAATGTCATTAAACAAAATTAAATTTTTCCTCAAATCACAGATGTTACATTTTGTTGTGACATATCTATTTAATTTCATACATTCTTGTGTAGCTTACGTAGTGTTTTTCTCCTCTCAGGACTTTTCTGTTAGGCAGAAGTTCAGTTGTGCGCAGACATTTTCATTGTGTTCTAGGACTCGAGGCTGTAACTATCTGCTAACACACCCTGCTAGCTAACTAGGTTTTGCATGGTTAATATCATGGCAGATAGATCATTAAAAATTTTAAATTTGACTTGCTGGGTACTGTTGACTCTTAACTTATTTTCAGAAACCTCCAAAAGGCCACAAACATTCCTCATGACAGTTTCTAACCAGCCTTTCAACGGTCAGCTTAAAAAAAAAATGCCTGACCAGTCATTGCAACTGATGTCTGTGTACTTCTGTGCTTTAGTGCAACATTATATTATATATATATATATATATATATATATATATATATATATATATATATAGATATAAATAAAATATACGTGAGACACAACGCTCTATAATTTCACTAAACA
>NW_015123197.1:0-717 GCF_001443285.1 Poecilia latipinna
AACAAGAAGAAATGTGTTCAGGGATCAAGCAGAAGAAGGATAAGCTTGATAGAAGTCTGAACAGAGCCAATGAAATTAATACATTTTGCAATAGGTTCAGTTCAGGAACTATTCAACCACCTCCTCTCCCATCTCTAGCCAAACAAATCTAAAGGAAATCGTTTCACCCATAGATTTCCTGTCATACCTCAAGTGTTTCATTTTCCACCTCAACCATATATCCTGCTATTTCTATAGCTTTTTCTTGAACCAAATCAGGAGATATGGTGCTGTATTTGTTTCCCCTAATGTCTGTCTGTTTCTAGAAGACAAGTGAAGACTGAATCAGAAAGACGATGCAGGGTCAGATGATTTCAACCTCAGGCCTACGAGAAGTTGGCCTGTGTCACTTCTTCAACCTTAGTATGACCCAGGAGAACGTTCCAGTTTAGTGGAAAACATTGTGACGTGTTCTGGTAACAAAGAAAGGTCAAAGATCAGTTCTTAATGTACTTACATCCCATTCTGGAGAGATGACTGTTGGTCCACCTGTGTGAGGACAGTGGACCAATGGGCTCCACTGTCCTCACACAGGTTATTGCTTATAAGGAAGGTTAGTTCCACCTCTTTTAAATCTTTTATGTGGCAACATTTTTGATACTCTGTAAAAACAAGAAACGGTGATCGATTGACAAACAAAGTCAGTAAGATTACTGCAACTGGTTTAATGTTAGGTAC
>NW_015123198.1:0-717 GCF_001443285.1 Poecilia latipinna
ATATGGTAATGATGTGTCTGACAGATATAGCCGTTGTTCTATCACATAGCCATACGCTGTCAGAATAGCATACATGCAGTCAGTACCATGCCAGCGCATGCGCATTAAGAAGTCCGACCGTCAGTGGAGTTGTCAGTTCAGCATATGCAACAAGTTATGACGAAAATAAGTCATTAAATTGTTTATAATATGATATAATATGATAACTAGATAGATATACATGCGTTGTCGTGGTTTCAAAGTGTATTTAAAGCAGGTCTGGCTGCTGCTGTAGTCAGCTACAGCACACACCCGTGTAAAACTCACTTAACCGCTAAGTCAGGATGCCATACAACTGTTAATAACAAAGTGTATGACAATCTATGTCATGATTCTATGTTGTTGATTAAATGAAATCTTATGGTAATGACGTGTCTGACAGATGTAGCCGTTGTTCTATCAGATAGCCATACGCTGTCAGAATAGCATACATGCAGTGAGTACCATGCCTGCGCATGCGCATTAAGAAGTCCGACCGTCAGAAGAGTTGACAGTTCACCATATGCAGCAAGTTATGACGAAAATAAGTCATTAAATTGTTTTCAATGATAACTATATAGATACACATGCATTGTCGTGGTTTCAAAGTGTCTTTAAAGCAGGGTCTGGCTGCAGCTGGAGTAAGCTACAACACACGCCCGTGTAAAGCTCATTAACCTACTTAACCGCTAAGTCAGG
>NW_015123199.1:0-717 GCF_001443285.1 Poecilia latipinna
AGATCCAGAAAAGATTAGTGCCTTAAAATCCTGGCCAATTTCGCGAACTTTAAAAGAACTGCGATCGTTTCTTGGTTTGCAGGCTATTACCGCAGGTTCATTAATGGCTATGCCGCTATTGCTAAACCTTTAAATGACCTGACAAAAGGGTACCTCTCTACTAGCAAATGGGGCCGCAAAGCAAACATCCTAAATAACAGCCATGATGTAAAGCAGTCTTTTAATGAAAGGTGGACTGCACAGTGTCAGTCTGCTTTTGACATATTGATTGACACATTTTCTGGCCACGCATGTCTGTAGATGTTGAAAACAAAATTAAAACCTGCCACAGGACGAAAAATTGGATTTTTGACCCTGTATTCTGACGCAAACTCAGCTCATCAGCGACAGATATCGTCAGCAATCGACAGTCTACGTTTTCAGTCACGGGAGTCGAATTCTGTCGAATGCGGAATCCTGGAGGAGGGGGAGAGTGGCAGTGCGGGGCAGCGGGCGGGCGGGAGGTGTTAACGACTCTACTTAGCATACGAATAGCCCTAGCATATGCAAAGGCGCTTCAGCAGACCCATGTGGATTCTCAGTCATTGGATGGAAAAACAATGACATCACAGTTCATCATTGACATGTGATTGGTTGGTTGATGTGTGCCCATTGGACAGCACTTATGACTTTATAAATAAACCCCGCCCCAATCATTAATATTTTTAATGCTGTATT